>NC_068400.1:5235376-5277729 GCF_023724105.1 Carassius gibelio
GTTGTATTTATAATGTTATCCTGAGTGTGAAGTGTTACCAGAATTTGTTTTAATTAAGGTGAAAAATAAAAGTTTTGTGTTTAATGTATTTGTGTTGATGTTGAAATGGATTTTAAAACATATGGAATCGGAAAAAGTATCGTTAGGAACGGTATCAAAACTGAGGTATCGAAATTGGCACCGGATCGAAAGATTTTGAACAATACCCAGCCCTACTCGCAGCTGTGGCCGATCAGCCCGTGATGAGCATGTGCAGGTGCTCCGTGTCCGTTTCCAGGGTAACTCTGATGAGAGCTGGGGACGCTCATAACACTCCCCCTTACTAAGCATTTCTCTGGACCTGGAGGCAAAATATGATGATAACAAGGGGGATATTGGGGGTGTGCGGGGAGTGACCACTGAAAGACCTGCAAAAGCTGACCATATCTGAGAAAGACCATTGGCACAGCTCGGCACAGTCCATGAAAAGGTCCTTGAAAGTGATTTTAAACTTTTTTGGGATGGCACCACAAGGCCTTGTTTACTTGCAGAGTGCAAACCTCTGGAGGGTACATAAGATTTAACCAGTGAGTTTAGGTATGTTGGTGCCGTGCCAGTGGTCATCTTGTAGACAAGCATTAGTACCTTGAATGTGATGCGAGCAGCTACTGGTAGCCAGTGTAACCTGATGAGGAGAGGAGTAACGTGAGCTTTTTTGGCTCATTGAAGACAACCCTCGCTGCTGCATTCTGGATCAATTGCAGAGGCTTGATAGTACATGCAGGAAGGCCCGCCAGGAGAGCATTACAATAGTCTGGAGAGTCTGGAGTCTGGAGAGAACAAGAGCTTGGACAAGACGTTGAGTGGCTTGCTCTGATAGGAAGGGTCTATTCTTCCTAATGTTGTATAAGACAAATCTGCAGGACCTGTTCGTTGCAGCAATGTGGTCGTGAAGCTTAACTGATGATCCATCACAACTCCTAGGTTTCTGGCTGTCCTGGAAGGAGTTATGGTTGATGAGCCAAGCTGTATAGAGAAGTTGTGATGAAACAATGGGTTAGCTGGAATCACCAGGAGTTCTGTCTTAGCAAGGTTGAGCTGCAAGACACGCTGAAGGATCTATAGGAGAGGTAGGACTTAACCCACATGAGTGCGGCTCCAGAGATGCCTTTCTTTCTGAGGGTGGACAGGAGAATCTGGTGATTAACAGTGTCAAAAGCAGCAGACAGGTCCAGGAAGATGAGTACTGAGGATTTTGAAGCTGCTCTTGCCAGTCGCAGAGCTTCAGTAAAGGAGAGCAGTGTAGTCTCAGTTGAGTGGCTACTTTTGAAGCAAGATTGGTTGCTGTCCAGGAGGTTGTTCTGTACAAGGAAATAGAAAGTTGGTTGAACACAGCTCGCTCAACTGTCTTTGCAATGAATGGCAGAAGGGATACTGGTCTGTAGTTTTCAAGAAGCCTGGATTTAGAGATGGATTCTTAAGCAGTGGGTTTACCCAAGCCGACTTAAATGCTGAGGGAAATGTTCCAGAGTGAAGAGAGGAGTTGATAATGTGAGTAAGTGAAGGTATGACTGAAGAAGAGTTCGCTTGAAGAAGGTGAGTGGGGATCGGATCAAGTGGACAACAGGTAGGATGATTGGACAGGATAAGTTTGGAAACGTCCATCTCTGAGAGTGGAGAGAAGGAGGAGAAAGAGGGTGCATCAGTCATTGTGAAGTTATCCTCACTCTGCGGTGTGGAGAATTGGTCACTGATGGTTCTTGTCTTATTCGTGAAGAAAACTGCAAAGTCGTCCATTGTAAGAGTCAATGCAGGAGGTGGTGGAGGCGGATTAATAAGAGAAGAGACAGTTTTGAAGAGTGTCCGAGCATCAAAACAGCTGTTAATTTTGTTGTGGTAGTAGGATGTTTTAGCAGTGAAGACATTGCAGAGAAGGAAGAGAGGAGAGACTGATATTAGCCCTGAGTTTAGAGCGATGTTCACGGAGAACCTCGGACAGCCAGGGGGCAGATGGGGTGGTACGTGCTGGTCTAGACAACAGTGGGCAAAAGTTGTCCAAGCAAGAGGTTAGAGTGGAGCAAAGAGTGTCCGTAGCACTCTTTGTGTGCAGGAAGGGAGGATGAAACCTCAGAAGATAGGTGAGATGGAGAGAGTGAGTGTAGGTTCCGTTGAAAGGTGACCTGCCCAAGAAGATTCCCAATTGACCTGGGGGACGATAAATTATAGGGATGCACCGATCATGATTTTTCATGGCCGATTCCGATACCGATTTTTTACAAGCAAACAGGTCGATTCCGATACCGATTTCAGATTTTTTAAAATCTTTTAAGCAACAAACAAGAAATTGTAGGAAAGTGTGTATAAACAAGATATTTGGTATTTAATATTTAATAATATTTAATTGATTTTTTGGCTATTGAAAACAATAACTGTAACCATCTGAAATTAACAGCAGTAACTGCACAGTAAGTAGTCTACATTCAATACAAACATAGATGGTACAGACATCAGCACTTAGCTTTTGTTTTTTAATTGGTTTGAAACTACAGAGAACTGGCCTTAAATAAAAGATTAACTGTAACCATGTGAAATTAAAAGCAAGTGCATAGTTCTACAATCCAAACAACACAATCAACACACATTCAATACGATGTTTCTTAATCAGCAATTGGTATTTTAGTTTTTAAATTTGGTTTTAAATAAAAAAAAAGGTCTTTACCAGTGAGACTAAATAAAAGTATGCTATATAAATACATTTTCCAAAATGTTAAAATCAAATAATGTTGGTGTGAATAAAACATAGATGCAAAGTGTTTCATTCATCCAATTAAAAAAAACAAAAAAGAAAATTAGGGTAATGATTCACATCTATATTTTTTTACTTGAGCCAATGGAAAATAAATAACTTAATGTCTCAAGTAAAAAAAAAATATAGATGTTAATCATTACCCTAATTTTTTTTAATTGGATGAATGAAACACTTTTTTTTCAGTGTGCTACAGCAGGTGATTTTTAAATCAAATAAATTCTATGTAATTTTAAGGTAAAATAAAAATAATCATCCTAATGCAGAACTGACGTTTATTTCTGGCTTTTCAAACGTGTATGCAGGTTCTAATAAAAAAAAAAAAAAAAAAAAACATTTCAGTTTTGTCACAGTTTAGTCCGTTTCGTTTCTCATCCAACACGTGAGAAGTTGATCTGAACATCTCTTCACGGTCTACTCGTGTTCAGGGCGCGGACTGGTACAGTATACGCTCGCGCAGCTTCAGTGCGCAGGAAAGGCTCTTATTTGTGCGTCAGTACACCAACTGCTGATCGCTTCCTGCTATCTGTGCCTCAGGCATCAAACTCTGCGTTTCCAGTACTGATCGGCTGCCTGTGTCCTGCGCACAGATTCCGAAATACTCTTCCACACAAATGACATAGCGAACGATTACAATGTAGTCTGTGCATGCGAGCGCACTTCCGGAAAAATCGGCCTAAAAGACCAAAAACCGGCCGATTGCTGATCGCGTATTTTAAGCAAAAACCGTCCGGCATAGCGGCAGCCAGCAGGTGGTCAAATCCAGGCCAGTCTCTTTCAAGCAGAATGGAGATAGGTAGGTCCCTCACTATTACAACTTCGACCAGCCATGCACCTGGGGAGGCAGAGATTGTTACGCAGTATAGGGAGGACAGCCTTTGTTTCATTGCAGGGTGGGAGGAGTGTGACTGGACTAAGCTGACTGCACTGCTAGAGTCCAGTAGTGCCTGAAATGGCCAGCCATTAACCTTCACTACCACTTCAGGGGCAGGTCTCCATGTACAATACAGCTTTCCAGCCACATCTAAGTGAGAGATGAGGGGACCTCTGTTGGCATCGGTTCATCCCGCGGACCGGGAGCCACTGGCCTGCTTAATGGTTGCGAGATGCCCTCCGGCACATGTTGCTCCTGGACCACCCTCCGGGGAAACGGCGGTGCTCGATCCCAAGCAACTCCTTGAAGGGCCACCTCCACCAACTCCATTGCCTCGACGAGCTCCATCGTGGTAGCGGGGTTCCACATCTCCACGGCTTGGTGGGAGAGTTCAGAGGAGCAAATCATTGACTACGTGTTCCGCTGCCTGGGTGGCTTAGATCGGTTCCCCATCTAAGAGCCAGTGTTGTGCGAGTCGAGACAATTTGGCGGTCTGGGAAGGGTTTATATTCCCAATCATGAAAATACTCTGCGCGTAAATATGTGAAAGCTCGACCCGAGCTAGGATTTCCTTCTTCAGTTCGTCAGATTGCGAAGGCATCGAGTTGGGTAAACTGAAGTATGTCCGTTGTGCCTCTCCTGTGAGAAGGGGTGCCAGCAACCGCGCCCATTCCTCATGCACCCAGCCTTCAGCAGTCACAGTATTCCCGGACATCTGAAGATAGACTTCAACGTTGTCGTGGGACGTCATCTTCGTCAATAACTTAGCGGCCTGAACCTGAGAGTCCATTAACAGAATGCGTTGGCGGGCGGCTGTACACAGTGCGGCGTGCCCCTGCTTGGTCTCACCCTGTCGAGTAGCAAGATGTTCGACAATCTGCTGCTGGCGGATGCTGACTTCTGTCAGCCACTAGAGAATTTCATCCATTTGGGAGGAGCAGTTGTCTCTTGGGAAATAAAACGGAGGAAGGATAAATGAGATAAGATAACTTGTCGGTGTATCTTCCTCTAATATGCCAGCATCCTCCACCAGTGTAAGGGGGTGGTAGAATCACACGACAAGGATAGGTCAAATAAATGCCCGGAGGATTCAACAAAAGGGTTTTAGTCACAGGGGAAAGGTGGTGCTTCTTTGGGAAGGTGCTCTTTGTGCAGGTATCCAGGTGCAGTGAGTCCGTGCGGTGCTTGTGGCGGTGCTGATCGGTCATACTCTGCTTTCTAGAATGCAATAGAGAGAATAGGTTAGGTTTCAGCTTAGTGGAGAAGTCTATCACCAAGGTCGGGCCTCACGTGGCTTATCTGGCAGCTGTGGCCGATCAGCCCATGATGAGCATGTGCAGGTGCTCTATGTCCATTTCCAGGGCAATGCTGATGAGCGCTCGGGACGCTCGTCACTATATATTTATATATATACAGTACAGACCAAAAGTTTGGACACAACCTTCTCATTCAAAGAGTTTTCTTTATTTTCATGACTATGAAAATTGTAGAGTCACACTGAAGGCATCAAAACTATGAATTAACACATGTGGAATTATATACATAACAAAAAAGTGTGAAACAACTGAAAATATGTCATACTGTAGGTTCTTCAAAGTAGCCACCTTTTGCTTTGATTACTGCTTTGCACACTCTTGGCATTCTCTTGATGAGCTTCAAGATGTAGTCACCTGAAATGGTTTTCACTTCACATGTGTGCCCTGTCAGGTTTAATAAGTGTGATTTCTTGCCTTATAAATGGGGTTGGGACCAGTGGCGTAGCCACGGGTGTGCCTGTGCCACCCACAGTGGCAGCTGGCACACCTAAAAATAGATGCAGAATTATTTTTTATAGTCTCAATAAAAAAATGTTTACTAAACTTTTGCTAAGCTATTGTTGTTTACTAAGAATGAATATATATATATATATATATATATATATATATATATATATATATATATATATATATATATATATATATATATATATATATATATATTTAAATCAACCTTTTCACGTGTAAGTTACAAATATCATAACTGACCCCTTGTTTCCATGGTGATGTGTCATGATTGTCACGTGACACACCGCAGCCACTAACAGATGTATCGGTATTCATTTTATTAAGTTTTAAATTTTTTATTAAAATGTATACACAAACTTGCTTACCATGTCAACTAGCTGATATTCCGATGCTTTGTTTAAAAACATATATAAATTATAAATTATCTTGATCTATAACGAGATGAACACTGCAGTTCAGAGTCCTGTCAGCCGGAATCAATGTACAGCACTTGAATTCCCCAGTTTCTCCCGAAATACATGAAAGTAAGTGGTTGTTGAACTGGGAGAAGAATAGAGTAAACTTTATTTTTCTGCTATGTGTGTCTGATATATGAATAAAACACGTCGGAAAATTACATTTGAATAGATCGTTTTTGCTGCTTCCATAGACATCAGTGTGTATTTTACAAACTACCAATGTATTGTTTTACTAGTGATTATGTAAATTTAAATGTATGAAACCTAAAATAAACATTATGTGGTTGAAAACACTGCATATTAATTGTGATATATGACAAGCGCTGAGCGCGTCCGACTCTGGCTCAGTGCCAGCCAATGCGTGAAAGCTTTTTGAATCTGGCAGTTCTGTGATGCCACTGAACATTCTAAATCATACTCTCAGGGGCACAGAAATAAGAATCCAAAATATGGTACAATAATGCTAAAAATGTTAAAATGTAATTTACATTTTAAATTATTTTTATTAAAATATATCTGCCGACATTCGGACTGCCAACCAATCAGCAAACAGCAGCTGACTGTGACCCCAGCAGTCTATGATGTAAACAGATATTTTTTATTGCACATTGCTAGCTAGCAATATGTCGCAGAGCCCCTTTCTTAATTTTTTTTAGCAAAAAACCTCGGCTTGATGGACAGCCAGACACAAGGCCTAACGTTACACCTGATGAGGATGTTTCTTCCTCCCCGGGCCCAACATCAACAGACAGTGTTGCCAGATTGGAAATCCCTTATGAAAATTAACCATGGTTTTACTACAAAGAAAACCAAAAAACCATGGTTACTATAGTTAAACCATGGTAACAACAAATTAACCATGGTTTTGCTATATTAACCATAGTTTAACCATGGTATTTGTAGTAAATCTGTGGTTATACAAATGGTAGTCAATACGCCATGGTTATTTTTTGTAAGGGATGTCCAAGTATTGTAACAGAAGTTCAAAAGTATCGTATTTGGAACAAAATTATTACATTTAACAATTAACTACATTTTGACACAACCTGCAAATTACCACTAGGAGTATGGTTGGACGGAAGTAGTGCGACAAAAATACTATCCCATAATTTTGCACAGTAATCTGACAATAAATGTGGCACACCCAGATTTTCATATGCACACCCAGAGTCTCTTTTCTGGCTACACTACTGGTTGGGACCATCAGTTGTGTTGTGCAGAAGTCAGGTGGATACACAGCTGATAGTCCAACTGTTAGAATTGGTATTATGGCAAGAAAAAAGCAGCTAAGTACAGGAAAACGAGTGGCCATCATTACTTTAAGAAATGAAGGTCAATCAGTCCGAAAAATTGGGAAAACTTTGAAAGTGTCCCCAACTGCAGTCACAAAAACCATCAAGCGCTACAAAGAAACTGGCTCACATGCAGACCGCCCCAGGAAAAAGAACACAAGGAATGGACATTAGAACAGTGGAAATCTGTGCTTTGTTCTGATGAGTCCAAATTTGAGATCTTTGGTTCCAACCACCGTGTCTTTGGGCAGTGTGCAAAGAAAAGGTGAACGGATGGAGTCTACATGCCTGGTTCCCACCGTGAAGCATGGAGAAGGAGGTGTGATGGTGTGGGAGTGCTTGTGACACTGTTGGGGATTTATTCAAAATTGAAGGCATACTGAACCAGCATGGCTACCACAGCATCTTGCAGCGGCATGCTATTCCATCCGGTTTGCGTTTAGTTGGACCATCATTTATTTTTCAACAGGACAATGACCCCAAACACACCTCCAGGCTGTGTAAGGGCTATTTGACCAAGAAGGAGAGTGACTGGTGGCTTCCGCACTCACTGAACCTGAACCCAATCGAGATGGTTTAGGGGTGAGCTGGACCGCAGAATGAAAGCAAAAGGGCCAACAAGTGCTAAGCATCTCTGGGGGAACTCTTTCAAGACTGTTGGAAGACCATTTCAGGTGACTACCTCTTGAAGCTCATCAAGAGAATGCCAAGAGTGTGCAAAGTAGTAATCAAAGCAAAAGGTGGCTACTTTGAAGAACCTAGAATATGACATATTTTCAGTTGTTTCACACTTTTTTGTTACGTATATAATTCCACATGTGTTAATTCATAGTTTTGATGCCTTCAGTGTGAATCTACAATTTTCATAGTCATGATAATAAAGAATTCTGTTATACTTTTAAAAACTAAATATTTAGTAACAATATACAATATCATGCAAAAGTTTGAGGTCAGTACTTTTTTTGGAAATAAATTATATTCGGCAATGATATATGAAATTGATAAAAAGTGATAATAAAGACTTATATTGTTACAAAAGATTTATATTTTGGGTGAATGCAGTTATTTATTGAATAATCCTGAATTAGTAAATGCTAAATAGAAATGGACTTCTACAGTTCTGGACTCTGGACTTCAATAAACTGAGCAAAATTGCAACTGAACATGCAAGCTACTGATCCTCATGCATTTTCATTTTGTGAGAGAGGTTTTGAAATTTTGACAATGTAACTCATGTACTGTAGAACTGGCCGTGCATCCAGGGTGTATTCCTGCCTACAGCACCAGATGCTGGGATAGACTTCACAGTCCCTTCAATCCCAAATTATTACATGATGACAACATTTACAATTTAATGCAAAAATCAAAATTGTTAATAAAACAAACATGTAAAGCATTGTGGATAAAGTGCATTTGGCTTTTGTGGAAATCAGGACATTCCATCAGAACTACTCATATCAAATTAATTTATACTGTGACTAATATGTAGAAAAAATGAAAAGATAAAGTAATAAAATCTCTTCCATTTCCATTTTTCATCTTTTTAGCTGTGACCACAACAACACATTGGCTATCACATTTGCCTATCTGTCTTATATAGTATGTGAAATTACAGTTAGTGTCTCCCAATATATAATTCATTGACATTGACCGAAGTTGCATAAATGCTGTTTTTCAGCTTATCTTACCCACAAACCCTTGTGCAATAAAAAATTGTACATAGAAGCAAGAATATAACCTTGGGTAGTATGCAAATTGTGAACACAACTATTTTGTTGGATGCTTTTTGCTTTCAGTGAGAATGTTAAAATTATGTTGGTTAGAAATCAGATACATGTCTTTACAGCACTGTTGCTTTTGAGAGGTGGTGTTCAATTTGATAAAGATTTTAAAGGCATTCCATCAATGAAAGCATGAGCTTCACTGTGACTACAACATTCCTCATGCACTCTTTCACATTACCTGCTGCCACACCATTTGGATAGGGGGTTGTTGTAGTATACTATCCACCTTTTCCTGACGTAAAAATGGGCGCCACCATTTGTAAATTCTATGGGTTTAGTTTCCGGACTCGTTTGCATCTAGCTATTTTTAGCTGTACAAAACAGTTCGTTATGCTGCTTGATATTGACAATTGATGTGTCCTATCATATTATTAAGTTGGCTTGAGAAAGCCAACTTACTGAAATCCTATTTAAACTTCTTCTTCTTCTTCTTCTTCTTCTTCTTCTTCTTCTTCTTCTTCTTCTTCTTCTTAACCAAAATTTTTGAGCTTTAACTCTACAAACTCCAAACCCGGGTCAGACTTTCAGACTGTTCTGACTTGGTGTGCTCTTGTCAGACTGATTTGACTTTCAGTTTTCTTATAAATTAATTAAAAATCATAATAAAAAAAAAACAAAAAAACATAGACTTACATTGCAGTGTGCTCAAATTGAGCCAAGACTATGGTGCATAAGCCAAAAATTCAAATCTAAACTCCCTGAAAACCCTAGACTCAATTAAACTATCTATCTATCTATCTATCTATCTATCTATCTATCTATCTATCTATCTATCTATCTATCTATCTATCTATCTATCTATCTATCTATCTATCTATCTATCCTAGCAACATCTAATAATGTTAGAAACATGTTAAATACATGCTAATCATATGCAAGTAATGCTAGAAACATGTTAGCAACATGCTAATCATGCTAGAAAGCATGCTAGTCACATGCTTATCATGCTAGAAACATGTTAATCATGCTAGAAATATACCAGCAACATGCTAGCAAGATGTTAATCATGCTAGAAACATGCTAGCAGAATGCTAATCATGCTAGCAACACGTTAAAAACATGTTAATCATGCTAGCAACATGTTAACGACCTGGTAATCATGCTAGAAACATGCTAATCATGGTAGAACATTTTTAGCAACATGCTAGTCGCATATTAATCATGCTAGCAACATGCTAGTCACATGCTAATCATGCTAGAAACATGTTAGTGACATGCTAGCAAAAAGCTAATCATGCTAGAAACATGTTAACAACATGCTATTTCTAACTTCTCTCTATTTATCTATTTCTTTCAAAGTAATCTTTCTTTCTAACTAATCTATCATTCTTATTTCAAACTAATCTATCATTCTTTTGAACTCATTTATCATTCTTTTTTAAACTAATCTATCTATCATTCTTTCTTTTGAACTAATCTATCATTCTTTCTAAGGAATCTATCTATCATTCTTTCTAACTAACATATCTTTATATCATTCAACTAATATTTCAATCTAACTTTAAACTACTTTAAACTTCTAACTTCTTTAAACTTCTTCAAACTTTCTGGTCAGGCTTTCTCAAGCCCACTTAAAGTTTGTCTCAACAAACTTTTTTTTCTAATTTTACCATTTCTGGAGAGGAAGTCGGCCGCAGCCATCTGAACACCCGGTCTGTGGATCACTTTGAACTTAAAAGGCTGTAGAGCTAGATACCACAGAGTGATCCGCGCATTGTTGTCTTTAATGCGGTGGAGCCATTGCAAGAGGGCGTGGTCAGAACAGAGGGTGAACTCCCATCCCAGGAGATAGTAGCGGAGCATGAGGACGGCCCACCTGATGGCAAGGCATTCTTTCTCAATGGTGCTGTACTTAGTCTCTCTCCTAGAGAGCTTATGACTAATGTACAGCACAGGCTGTTCCTTTCCCTCGATCTCCTGAGAAAGGACTGCCCCCAGCCCCCTGTCCTATGCGTCTGTCTGCAACAGAAAAGGGAGAGAGAAATTGCGCCACATAGAGCAGCTTTCACTTGGGTAAAGGCCTGCTGACACGGTTCTGTCCACTGGACTGTATCTGGTGCCTCCGACTAATGTACAGCACCGGCTGTTCCTTTCCCTCGATCTCCTGAGAAAGGACTGCCCCCAGCCCCCTGTCCTATGCGTCTGTCTGCAACAGAAAAGGGAGAGAGAAATTGCGCCACATAGAGCAGCTTTCACTTGGGTAAAGGCCTGCTGACACGGTTCTGTCCACTGGACTGTATCTGGTGCCTCCATTTTAGTAAGGTCAGTCAAGGGACTGGTGAGGTCCGAATAATTAGGCACAAACCGTCTATAATATCCCGCCAGCCCCAAGAACTGTCTCACCTCCTTTTTGGTCTTGGGACGTGGACAGGTTGCAACCGCGGCCGTCTTGTCAATTTGGGGATGCACCTGCCCATGCCCCAAGTGGAAGCCCAGATACCTTACTTCCACACGCCCAGCCGCACACTTCTTAGGGTTGGCCGTGAGTCCAGCACCTCTCAGCGACCTCAAAACCACACTCAAATGCTGCATATGCCGCTGCTAATCATTACTAAATATAATGATATCGTCCAAGTATTCAGCCACATATGCAGCATGGGGTCGCAGGATCTTGTCCATGAGCCGCTGAAAGGTGGCCGAAGCCCCGAACGACCCGAACGGAAGGGTAACAAATTGGTGTAAACCCAACGGCGTTGTGAAAGCTGTCTTTTCTTTGGATAAAGGAGACAAGGGGATCTGCCAATATCCCTTTGTTAGGTCCAACGTAGAATAAAAACGAGCCGTGCCGAGCCGATCAAGCAACTCGTCAACCCGTGGCATTGGATAGGCATCAAATTTCGACACAGCATTCACCTTGCAGTAATCCACACAGAAAAGGACTAAGCCGTCCGTTTTCGGAACTAAAACTATCGGGCTCGCCCAGTTACTGTTGGATTCTTCTATTACCCCCATTTCAAGCATGGCGCCTAATTCAGCCTGAACTACCTTTTTCTTATGCTCAGTCAAGCGATACGGTCGGCTGCGAACTACCATGCCCGGCTCCATCTCGATATGGTGCTGAATCAGATTGGTACGGCTGGGTAGGGGCGAGAACACACCGGCAAATTCAGCCTGCAATCTTGCTACATCAGTGAGCTGAGACGGCGAGAGGTGATCTCCACCTGGGGCCAGGGGGAGGGATTGAGATTTGACATTCACCTCCGGCCCAAGATCCTCCTCTCCACTAATCACCATCGCCAACATCACTGGCTCCACCTCCTTTCATTTTTTAAGGAGATTGAGGTGATATATTTGACTTGCCCCGTTCCTATCCGACCGTATAACCTCATAATCGAGCTCTCCGACTTGTCGTGCGACCTCAAACGGTCCCTGCAACTTTGCCATTAATTTGGAGCTTGATGTTGGGAGCAATACAAGTACTTTCTCTCCCGGTGCAAATTTGCGTAACTTAGCGCCCCTGTTGTACAGCCGGCTCTGTATGTCCTGAGCTTGTAACAAATTCTCCTTTGATAGCCACCCCAAAGTGTGGAGTTTTGTTCTCAAGTCCAGGACATACTGGATTTCATTTTTGCTTTGAGATGGCCCCTCCTCCCAAATTTCTCTCAGGACATCCAGCACCCCTCGGGGCTGCCGTCTGTAGAGAAGCTCGAAGGGGGAAAACCCCGTGGAGGCTTGCGGGACCTCTCACACAGGGAACAACAAGGGTTCTCACCACTTATCCCAATTTTTGGTGTCTTCCTGCACGAATTTACGAATCATTGACTTAAGCGTGCGATTAAAGCGTTCGACCAGGCCGTCGGTCTGTGTGTGATAGACGCTGGTCCGAATCGATTTAATGCCCAATAATTCGTAAAGTTTGCATAATGTACGTGACATAAACGTCGTGCCTTGATCGTGAGGATTTCTTTCGGAACCCAGGGAGATTAAACGAAACAGTGCATCCGCCACACTCTTAGCCAAAATGTTGTGGAGGGCCACTGCTTCAGGATATCGTGTTGCATAGTTGACTATGACTAATGCAAAACAATGTCCCCTTGCGGATCGCTCTAATGGTCCGATGAGGTCCATACCAGTTCTCTCATAGGGGACCTGCATTAATGGGAGGGGGCGCAATGGTGCTTTAGGGGTGGCCGGTGGGTTTACCAACTGGCATTCAGGACAAGACGCGCACTACCTGCGCACATTCTCGTGAATGCCCGGCCAAAAAAAACGGGTCATGAGGCGATTTAGTGTGGCAGCCTGTCCCAGGTGGCCCGCCATTGGATTAGAATGAGTCGCTTGGAAAAGCATTTCCCTGCGGCTCCTTGGAACTAACAATTGGGTTGTATCTTCTTTTGTTCAAGCATCTTGGGTCACCCAATACAACCGATCTTTTAAAATGGCAAAATATGGATAGGAGGGCATTTGGGTAGGCTGGAGAAGCTGGTCGTCGATGGTACGGACCTGTTGTAATGCATGTTTAAATTTTTCATCCGGAGACTGCTCCAGGGGAAAGTCATCTCGCTCCGAGAGAGCCCATTTCTCGACTTCACGCGGTTCCCCTGGAGCAGGGCCCGGTGGTGGAGGATGGGTTTTGCATGGCTGCGGCGGTCCTTCTTCCTTCCCGGGTTTCAGCACTAGTGAACAAGGGTTCAAGGATGGAAAGGAAGAGGACGAGGGGTTGGCTTGACTGCTGACGGTTTTATTAAATAAACAGTTATCCTAACGGTGTCACTCACACCGGCAACAACAAAAACCCTAAAGACTTCCGGGTTGCGGCTTCCGGCTCGTGCGGTCATCAGTAGTCCTTCTCTCTCTCTACTACTCCGGTTTCCCCTGGCGTTAAATACTCTCTCCACGCCAATTACTGAAACAAGACACAGGTGTTGATTATTTCCGTTCAACCCGCTCATTCACCGTTTGTCTCCCGACTCTCTCTCCCGCTGCAGGTTTCGCTAAACCACGCCTACGCCTCCACACCCACATGACACACTTACACATTACACATTAAAATCATATGTGTGTCACACCCCGGACTCCTTATGTTGTGTTTTCATCCCTCATGTTCTCTGTGTGACCTAGTATCTGTCTCGTGTTAACTGTGTCATTATGTTCAGGTGTGTCTTGTCAATTACCCTCTTTACATTCCCCTTATAATTTGCATTCTGTTCAGTGTTTGTTTTTCCGGTCTCGTCGATGGTCGTTGTGTTTCTGCCTTCGCCTTATGTACAGTATTACCCCTATATGGATTATTAAAGACTTTGTATAATCATCTGCCCCGTTTATGTGCTTCTCTCCCGCACCACACCATGACAACGTGTGTGTGTGCGTGTTTATGTTTCCTAGGTTTTACCAGATGTACTGTGCTGAGGGATTTTTAAAATGAAACAGCAGATTAGCTTTAATCAGACATCTGCTCAGCCTGCTCAACACTTCAATGAGAGGCTGCAACATTTCCCCCCACCCCCCCGCCACACACACAAACACACAGACAAACAGCCTCTGCATTTACAGTCTGCTGCCAACCAAAGGTTGTAATTCAGGGAGAAACCCCCAGTTTGTACTGTGTGTTTGTTTGTGTGTGTGCAGTCTCAACCTAGTTCAAATCAGGACAGCGTCTCTGGTAAATAGATTTATCTATTAGGCTCTAATAGATTTGTGTCTCTCCCTTTTTGGCTGTTTTAAAATGATTAATATAAAGCATTAAACAAAAGGTACATATTGTATATATCGTACATGATCGTATTTTATTAAATATTAAACTACTATAATTTATTATTGTTATTTATTAAATAATAATAATGAAGTAATGTTATGAATTAAATGTTCATATGTTCATAGTGAAATTAAGGAAATGTTTGAAATTGAATATCTCTAGTTGTTGAAAAACATTATATTTAAGTACTCATCCATATTTATATATGTGACCCTGGACCACAAAACCAGTCTGAAAAACTGAAAGCTGAATAAATCATCTTTTTTGGCCAAGATACAACTATTTGAAAATCTGGAATCTGACAGTGCAAAAAAAAAAAAAAATTAAATACTGAGAAAATTGCCTTTGAATTTGTCTAAATGAATTCTTAGAAATGCATATTACTTATCAAAAATAAAATTTTGATATATTTCCAGTAGGACAAAATATCTTCATGTAACATGATCTTTACTTAATATCCTAGTGATTTTTTTGCATAAATTTCTTTTTTTTAGTTATTGCTAAAAATATACCTTAGTGACTTAAGACTTGTTTTGTGGTCCAGGGTCACACATATAAACCTCAATGATAATCTGAACATCAAGGATGAAATTAGCTGCTATCATGACTCTTATTACAGTTGTATATCTACAACTTTAAAAGTTAAAGTTAAAATATATAGAGTCTGAAATCCACCACTGTAAACTCTTTCTTGGTAATTCAAGCTTTTATTTTTCTTAATATGAATAGAGAGCAAAATATGGAGTGGATATGGAGCATCCTTTTCTGTGTTGCTTATTCTTCTCTCAAAATATTTCCATATAATGACTGATCTGCTTGAATGGAATTTGACATTTTCTCACTCCAAATAATATATATATATATATATATATATATATATATATATATATATATATATATGAAGAGTTCAGATGCAAAAGCCTCTAAGTGCCATTTTCATCTAAAATTAGGATTTTTATCAAGCTCCTATGCTTAGGTTGAGTCATTTAACTATAATGGCAATGTGCAGGTCCTTTTCCAGGCTATTAAAGTGAAATAACTGAACATAAATATAGGAGCCTGAAAAAAATCCTAATTTTAGATGAAAATTTCAGATGGCATTTAGAGGCTTTTGCATCTGAACTCTTCATATATATATATATATGTATATATTGTCACGGGCTGAAGAATCACACGACAGGGTTTAGTGCAAAGTAATGCCCCGGAGGGTGTATTTATTGAAGGGTGCTCTGTGTAGTGCTGAATCCTGTGGTGTCCAGTGCTCATCCTCGGTGCCGCGTGATCCTGTTTGCCGGCCGGCTGAGTGCAAGGGAACTTGGGGTCCGGTGCTCAGGTGGCGGGCTGGTCGATCCGCAGCTGTCTAGAGGGACAAGAGACACAACGTTAGTTTCAGTCATCTGAAGATCCTCTCTTCCTTGTGTCACCTTCAGCCACAGCGTTTATAGTCCTCTCCTCATCCGCTTTTTATTTATTTTTTATTTTTTTCAGGTATATTTACAAATAGTGTTTCTGAATTGTGTTGGGAAATGGTTGAAACTGCCAGCATATCATGCCGTGCTTAAATTTCTCACACTGGCTGAATAGTCAGGAAATATGTCAGTATGAGCCAAGAATGACCAAATAACTCCATACTGGAAACTTTGCTTGCTATTGCCAGTGACTTTGGGTAAATTGTGCCTCAGAAACCACAATAGTTGAATGGGAAAATGATTACGGTCTCAAGTGTGTAATGCGTAGACTAGTGCTAAATTTAAATATTTATGTAAATGTAATTGCTGCTCCAAAACCTAGTGAGCTGCTCATTTCATTTATGACACAATAGATGCTTCAGACACAATGAGTTTCAAAAGCTAGACATCCTAATTCTGTCTTTTAAGATACCTTGCCTTGAGGCAAGCATCACATCCTTTGCAAAGAAGACAATCACAGAATGCCTTGAGATAAACTCAGTGAAGAAATAAATCTAGTGTGTCGGATAATTTATTGCGCTGCAAAATCAAATGTTTAAAAGGAATTTTTCCTATTTTGGTTTTGCTTTTACTACAGGAATTTGCTCAAAGTTTTAGACTTAATGAATAGGTAGAATCTTGCTGCAGTGAATTTTGCAGGGCTATTTTCTTCAGTACAAAAAACAAAACAAAACATGAATTATCTGTGTGGCGAGTGGGGTGGGGCCGAGAGCCATGGGAACGGGGCGAGGCCAGTGGAGTGATTGGAGATGAGCGACACCTGCTCGACCCACCGGTCTCGAGTCCCATGGAGGAGATGGAAGGATATAAAACAGGAGCGATGACAGTGAAGGATGAGAGAGGACCAGGCCTAAATTTAAGTTTGTGTTTTTGTGTTGTGTTGTATTTTGTTTGTCCGCCGGTTCCCGCCTCCTTCTTCCTGTAATCATGGAGTTTTTATTGTTACAATCTGTCTTAACAACCGTCATTAAAAAATCTCAGCTAACATATACAAGTTTGTGAAGTTTTGACAGCCTGATTAAAAGCATTTCATATTTGGGTGTAGCTAAGAAAGCATTGTTTGAAAGGCCAGTATTTTACTCCTTAAGAGAGAATGTGGCAAATAAAAACTGAAAAAGTTTTGTGATCTGATGAGGCTCATATTAATATGAGACTTGCATAGGTTTGGCGCAAAACAGATACATCTAAAAAATCAGATTACACATCAACTACATTAGCTACTGGCAGAATCATGCTTTAGAGTTGCTTTCAAGTAAAGGAAAATGAAAAGGCTGTTGTTATCATGGGTAACTTGGACACAGCCAAAATACAGGCAAATCTTTAAAGAAAACTTGATTCAGTCAGCCAGAGATATTAACTTTGGGTGGAGATTTATTTTCTAGTAGGGCAATGACCCAGAGTACACAGCAAAAGGCTGTGAAGGAATGGATGAAGAAAAGTGATTATAATCTAATTGAAAATCAGTAGTATTATCTAAAAGACGTAGTCCACATATACTCATTGTTAACTTTAGAGCTCAAACATATTTGCATTTGTCTGTAGGATTAGGCAAAACTTTCAATGTGCAAAACAATGTGCAAGCAAAAGGTTGTAATTGCTGCTGAAGGACAATGAACATAATTACAGACTACAGTATATATTTCAGGAAGCACAACATATAATGCAGAGAATGAATCCTTTAGGAACCATGTTCGTTCTTGCGAAAACTTTATAAAAAAAAAAAAAGAGACAGAATTGACTACACACCAAGTCTATGAACATTGAGTTATGTAACCATAATACATTTTTTACATTATAACGCTTGTACAAAATTATGGTTAAAACAAGTCAGTGGGAATCCTGTTTACTGCATTCAACCAGAATTACATGAGAGTACAATTTGAAAGTAATATGTTGATTTTAAAATAGTGGTAGAGCTTCATATTTTGTGTTGACATTTAAATTTTTTATACATATATAATTATTTTCATTCATTGATAAATGGTGTATTTTTAATGTATTTGATTTTTAGGTAACACTTTATTTTAGGGCCTCTTAAAGGATTAGTTCACCCAAAAATTTAAATTAGCCCATAAATTACTCACCCTCAAATCATCCAAGTTGTACATGACTTTCTTCTTTCAGATGAATCCAGTCGGAGTTATAGTAATAATAGTCTTTGATCTTTCAAGCTGTTTAATGACACTCAGTTGGAGTTGCAGTGCATCAGTCCAAAAGAAGTGAAAAAAAAAGCACCCATCCATAAAAAAAGTGTCTCACACAGCTCCGGGGGTTGAACAAAGTCCTCCTGTAGTGAATCAATGTGTTTTTTGTAAGAAAGATAACCATATTTAAAATGTAATAATCAATTTAATCTAGCTTGCATTCACTGTTGTACACAGAAGCAGTTCTGGGCTGATGACGTATGAGGTTGGCGTTTAACTCTATAACTAGTTGCTTAGCATGCATATTACAAGAATATTAGCCATTTATTAGTACTATTTAAGCACATATAAATGCCTTATTCTACATGACCTTATTCTACATTCCTAATCCTACCCAATACCTAAACTTAACAACTAACTTACTAACTATTGATAAGCATCAAATTAGGATTTTATTGAGGGAAAAGTCGTAGTTAATTGTGAATGTGTTCCTTATTCTAGAGTGTTACCGATTTTTATTTGTATTTCTAATGTCTTTACTGTTTTTGATCAATTTGAAATGTCCTTTTTTTAATAAATAATTTTTGAATGGTAGAATATATTAAAAAAATAGACCAGAGAAACATGAAAACAAACTGACAGGCTAAATAAAAAATAAAAAAAACACATGATGTTAAACAGTTAGATGGTATGTAATTTAATGTTTATTACACCAAATAAACATCATCCAATTACATGTGACTTTTGTCCAGTCATTTTAATGGGTGTGACATGTAGAGCTATGTAGAACCACGTTCCCAGCCTTCGTAAATGAAGCATGCATATATGTTGTTGAATGTGACTGAGATTACAGTAGATTTAGGAAAGAGCTGACACAAAGGGCACGGACATTGACCAGGGTGATTTAGAACCCCAGGGTATAATATTGTTTAGTTGCCTTTCACATTAAGTTTGAATCATACAACACAGTGTTTACTTATCTGATACATCCTTAATAAAAATAACTTAATGTTAAGGTGTTGTAGATAGTTTATAGAGTATAGCTGTGGAGTTCTGAGTGCTTTATAGTATGTTGATATGTGAATTCTAGACTGTTCTTGGTGGTTTCTAATTGATCGTTTTTTGTTTTTTTCAAAAGAGTCCCACTTTCAAATCTATATGACAGGAGCTGGGACCCACTAAGGGGCCTCAGGAAGGGCATGGGCTGCTTTAAAATGGTTCAACTGGTTATTTTATCAATAAAATTAATATGAATAATAATGTTATTAATGTATTATAAAAATGTAGTTTAATTAAAATGATAAAAGGCTAAATTTGAGAAATATTTTTTGTTATATTTCCCCCCTTTATAATAATAATTTTGTTTATTTCCCCACTTCTGTATTAATAAAAAATATTAAAAATGACATATTTATATCAGTTTATAATGAGTGTAACAGCTATGTACTTACAGATATAATTTCATGTAGGTTCATTTTTTTTGTACAAGTATAATGTATTATCTTGTAAGTACACAATATGTGCATTTTATCAGATGGTTAATTTAAATGTTAGTGCATAGTATGAATATGGTAATCATTCAGTGCCATATTATATTTGAAAATATCATGATGCTTCACCACTGTCACGCTACTTCCGTAAGGGTGATTTTAGTTCATTTGAGTTTGTCAGCATTGATATGTGTCAGCATTTATGACCATGACTGACTAGATTATTAGGCATTAACAACACTGGAAAAGCTTAAATAAACCATAGTAAAGGGTGAGAAACAAATAAAGCAATATGGAAACTATGTTGTCTGTTAATGCTTAATTTTTGTCCCACCATTTTCCTTTCATTTGCATTATGCGAATAGGCAAAACAAAATCTCCATTTGTTACTATGGATCCCTGTGGTACTGTACATAAAGATCAAGTGCACAGGCCTGGTGAAGTTTTGCTAAACAAATGTTTGTTTAAGTCAGGACCTGTCGTTCTGCTATAGTGCCATAAACAAGTCATACTTCGTTATTACTAATTTACACATTTCAAATTAATTTCAAGGTCAAAGTTTAAAGTCTAAGTTAAATGTTCACACACAAATGAAAATGTTGTCATTAATTACTCACCCCCCTGTTATTTCAAACCCGTAAGACCTTCATTGATCTTCAGAACACAAATTAAGATATTTTTTATTAATTTTGAGAGCTCTTTGACCATCCCATAAACAACAAGATTCCTACCACGATCAAGGTCCAGAATCATAGTAAGGGCATCTTTAAAATTATCCATAAGACATCAGGGGCTCAACCGTAATCCGTAACCGTAAAGTTATGAGAATACTTTTTGTGTGCAAAGAAAACAGAAATAATGTACACTGTTCTGTGTCAGCAGCACCTCACGAATACGTTGTTCAGATTAAAGCGTAAACAATGTATCCACGTTGTGCTGCTGACACAGAACAGCATATGTTGTTTACGTTCAATGGATACACTGTTAAATGGCGCCAGGGTGATGCGGAGGAGATGAATTGGTGAATAAAATATATAATTTTTGTGTTTTTTGCCACAAAATGTATTGTCATAGCTTCAAACAAATATGGATTATTTTTACAACGTCCTTGCTACGTTTCTGAGCCTTTGATTGTAGTTGTAACTTTACTATAGGAGGGTCAGAGAGCTCTCGGAATTCATCAATAATATCTTAATTTGGGTTCTGAAGATGAACAAAGGTCTTACAAGTTTGGAACGACGTGAGTAATTAATGACATAGTCTCCATTTTTGGGGAACCATCCCTTTAATTTTTTTTAAATGTTAAACAAATTAAAAACAAATTATGTCTTATCTCCTTCAAAGTCACCACACTTTTCCCAGATCACTGCTCTCATTGTTTGCTTAACCTCTGCTTCTCTTAAACAACTTTATAATTTACATTTTAAATAGTGTCAAAAGTAATATGTTCATATGTAAGCTAGACACATCCTTCACTATCCGTTCCAGTTCTTTGGAAATTTGCAGAGCATTAGCAGATTCCATGCATGTCTATTTATGATTAGTGTGAAACCTTACAAACTGTCCTCTGCTTCCACCACAGCTGAAAATATCCTTCAACGAGTCCAGCCTGCAGAGCACTTTCGAATACCCATCTGAGAGCAGTGTGTGGGACAGCGGAGAGGACGAGGAGGAAGGAGAAGGAAAAGGAGGAGAAGAGGATGGAGGGATCATTGCAGGGAGGATAAGCATTCCTCGTGCCAGCTACAGCAGCTCACCCACTCACTCCAACAACACCACGGGTGAGTAGGATGAGAAGAATGACAGGAAATGGATAAAATGAGAGGAAGGCACATAAACCACGGATGAGGTGAACAGGAATTGGATCCAGTTCAAACATAATTTTACGCACTAAATATATGTACTTTTTGTCCTAATTTTTTTTTTTTTTTTAAACGCAACTTTAAGAAGCCCAGTGTAGTTGTGAAACTACTACTATGAAAATTGGAATCTGTTCCATGTGATTTTGCAAGAAGTTAGGTCAGTTTGATTAAAAAAAAAAAAAAAAAAAAAAACTATATATACAGAGGAGTTATTTACTTTCTATATAATTATAATGCTTGTTATAATGATTGAATTGATGATGGTGATTGTTGAGATGATTGCCAGGTTCATTCTTTCTTTACGGCTCTAGATTTGAGCAATATTGACACCTACTGGTCAGTCATGATATTACATCCATTGCATTTGGGTAGTTGACAAATCACATGGGCATGAGCTTTTTTAAGTTTAAAATGTATATACATGTACTGGGGAAAGTGTATATTAGAGATATGTTATAATATTAAAATGTTTATAATTGTGTGTGTGTGTGTGTGTGTGTGTGTGTGTGTGTGTGTGTGTGTGTGTGTGTGTGTGTGTGTATATATATATATATATATATATATATATATATATATATATATATATATATATATATATATATATATATATATATATATAAATGCTCATCAAGCCTGCATTTATTTGATCAAAAATACAGAAAAAACAGTAATATTGTGAAATGTTATTACAAATTAAAATAATAGTTTTCTATTTGAATATACTTTAAAAAAAATAATTTATTCCTGTGATGCAAAGCTGAATTTTCAGCATCATTACTCCAGCCCTCAGTGACATGTAACATCCAGTCTATCACATGATCATTTAGAAATCATTCTAATATTCTGATTTATTATGAGAGTTGGAAACAGTTCTGCTGTCTAATATATTTGATGAATAAAAGGTTAAAAAGAACTGCATTTATTCAACAACAAAAAATTCTAATAATATATATTCTAATAATATATTTTCTTTACTATCACTTTTTATCAATTTAACACATCCTTGCTGAATAAAAGTATTGATTTTATTTTAAAAAAAGAAAGAAAAAAAATTACTGAGCCCCAATTACTGACCAGTAGTTTATATTGTTATTAAAAAAATATTTATATTTTAAAAACATAGCTTCTTTTTCTTTTCTTTTTTTTTTACTTTTTATTCATCAAAGTATCCCAAAAAAGTATCACATGTTCTGAAAAAATATTAAGCATCAGAACTATTTCCAACTTTGATAATGAATCATCATATTAGAATGATTTCTAAAGGATCATGTGATAATGATCCTAAAAATTCAGTTTTGCATCACAGAAATAAATGATAATTTAAAACATAATAAATTTAAAAACCATTATTTTAAATTGTAATAATATATCCCAATATTTTTTTTTTCTTCTGTATTTTGATCAAATAAATGCAGGCTTGATGAGCAGAAGAAACTTCTTTCAAAAACATAAAAAATTATAATGTTTCTGTACTGTTTATATATGTGTGTGTGTGTATGTATATATATATATATATATATATATATATATATATATATATATATATATATATATATATATATATATAATTTGTAACATATAACGTTAAGTAAACATCATTATCATTTTAATATATTGTATATTATTGTCTTAATATTTAAAGTGTACAGTAAATGGAGTACAGTTTCTTTGATAGTTCTATAGTCTAGAGTGACATAAATGCCTTTCTTCACTTGTCCTCAGATCTTTCCAGTTACACACCTAAACACTCCGTGGAGTTTAACGCATGGCAAGAACACAAGCTTGATAAGTCTGCTCACCAGGGGGAAGATACTTCACAGAGTACAGAAGAGGTCATGGTAAGAAATAAGAATATGTCCAAAATTCTGGTGTAAATTGAGAAGAACATGATATTTGTACCTGTCCATGTAAAATAAGGGCATTATGTGAACTCTTTGGGAATGACACTGTCATTAAAATCCCATTATTTTTTATTATTATTACTTATAATAGTAACCTGTCATAATAATAAAAATAAATTGTTGAGTTTAAAATCAACATATTAGAATCCTTTGAAAATGTTACAGAAAAGTACTTTTTAAATATATTAAAATAGGAAGCAGCTATTATAAATTGCAATACTATTCCCAAGATTACTATTTTTACCGTTTGATTAAATTAATGCAAATGTAATTTATTAATGCAAAAATAAAAATGAAAAATCTTATCAAACATACAATTGTAGTATCTACAATATTACGTATTTTTATAAACATTTTAGGGGTTGTGTTATTGTCAGTTATTTTTGACCAAACTAATATTAGTGACCATGTATTTCCAGTAATTTTAGCACATCTCTCTTGAACAAGCCAGATGGTTTTAGGCATTGATTACTGTATTTCCGTTGCACAAATGCTACAAAACAGGTTTCACAACAAAGTTTAATATTTAGGTTCAGCAGTAGAACAAACCCCTGAGTAACAGTATTAATATTGTCCTGTAAAGAACCAAATCCCTTTTTTTTTCACCAGCTGACACCTGCTGATAGCTCCTCTCTGTCAGACTTCAGCAGTGAACCAGCCCTCTACTTCTAAATCTTCCGGATGTCTGGAAAATACGGGACCAACCATTGCCTGCCAGCACCAGTCTGGAAGCAAAGAAACAACTTCCAGAACAGTGGGACCAGTAGCAAACCAGCACGGAAACATACATTCCCTATTCAATGCCCATACACCATCATCGTCAACAGCAGGACTGTTCTCATTGCTGATCCACACAGTGGATGTGTCACTCACATTTATCCTCCTGTTGCCACCGATTGTGATTGTGATAGACATGGAAAATGGCTCAAACAGTCATTCCACTCTTGAATTCCACTCTTCCATCACATACTTGCTCGACGTATGTAATCCTCACCTCATGAAAGTGACCAAATTTCTAAAAGAGAGAAAGATGTGAGACTTCTCTTAAAGTAGAGAAGGAAGCTTGGAAGGTGTGTAATGGGACTCCAGAAAGATATAATATTAGGGTGAAGCAACAAAAAATTAAATAAGTGACTTATGTACAGTATGACTGGTAAAAGGGTGCCACAATCTATGTTCATTGTGATGTTTTTGTATATGCATGTGTAGGTCTGTATTGACATGACTCCCAAACTATAGAAGCCCTCCACTTTAGTTTCATTTGTTTCCTTTTGTATGTCTGTGTTTCAGTCAAGGTAGGCATTTCATGCACACACTGATATACTATACAGCTAAAATATACTAATAACACGTTAGTGATCCTAGATCTGTTTTAACGAGCAGCTTTTAATTGGTCAAAACAATTAATTTTGCTTTTCTTTTTATGGTAATAGAATTTATTAATCACTTAAAATTTCTGTCATAATTCGGATCACAAATTCAATCATGAATGCAAGTCAATCTTGTGAAGAAATGCCCAGGTTCAATTTCACCCCATAGCATAAATACAACAAAGGCTGTTTTTAGGACTACCTCTGTAAATTTTTGTTTTATTTATATGACATTTACACATTTCCTTCCTTCTCATTTTCATAATAATGAAAAATATTCTCAACGGTTTCCATTATCATAATCTAGTAAAAATATATGCAATACCAATTTCATTGTATTATTAAATAATTTTTTACATTATGGTAATGATAATTTCAGTGGGATGGGTTGTACCTTATTCACATTCTAAAAATCCTGTTTAAGAAACACATTTAACATATACATTTATTACCTCACTTTTTTATTTTAATCTGACCTGGAAGTGTTCTTGACAGGCTTTGTTAGATTTATGCTGTGCAAAAATGAATTAGTTTGTCAATATTCCTGCTTTAGTTTTGAACTGTACATTCTTGCATTCTTTATGATGGAAATATTAGTTTGTTATTGGGCACGCTGTATTCATGGGCCACGTGTGTGTGCGAAACACGAAGACTACATACACACAATGCCAACTGATTTGAGTGTGTCATATCTGTTAAATGACTTTGCCGTATCTGCTGACATGTCTCCTCAGCCTCTCCGACCAGTATTGATGTAGTTTATACGCTCCAGGATGAAGTTTTCATAATTTATTTCATGCATTTTTTATCACTTTTTCACATTTTTAGTCATAGGGCAAACATATTTTACATCTTAGTCCTGTGCTTCTTCATTCATTTGCACTGTTCTGTTTTTGCTTTATTTTGCACCTTACGCAGCTCTTGGTTGGAATAATGCCTATTAGGGATCGAATATCACATTTCTTGAAATTGATTTAACAAAAATAGTATGTGTATCCATTGAGAGCATAACATTTACTTGAAGCACCAGCTATAGCCCTTATCAGCTCAAAACTGCTGATCAATATTCTCTGCACAATTATTTTTTAAGACTCTGGCTTTGTTCACACTGCACACAATTCTGATTTGGTCTCCTAATAAAATGTTTAGGGCCGACTGTCTGTGCTGTTATTTTGAAGGTGGTGAATTTGGATCCATTTCTTCAAACAGTGTAGTCAATATCTGGTATAATGTAGACTTAACCAGTGACATCAGCTTGTGTATGTCAGGTTTTGATTGTTCTTGTAAAAAAAAAAAAAGCTAAATGCAGCCTTGGAGACATGTTGATTTATTATTTTTTGAACGGTAGTACATTTGAAACTTGCTGCCTGTCTGAACAAAGCCTTTGAACCCATGTTTTTTCATGTCACATAATTAAGGGCAAATTTTATTTAAGAGAATGTTAAAATAAAGCTATTTTACCAAGTGTTAGAATTCAACCAAGTCTTATTGTACATTCTAGTTCAATTTGTCACTTTAGCACATTCCAGTCTATAACAGATCCTCCAGATGTTCTTTGCAAACATTAAATATTCTTAAGGGATGTATATTAGATGTTCAGAGTGTTGGGAACTATTGTTTTTGTGTCTTACAAAATGTAATGCCACTTCAAGTGCTTCATTAGTTCCTGTAACTCTAGTCAAGCTGCTCATTGCTCTGGTGGTTAATATAGTTTATGTCAAAACGTTTCTTCATCCTTTTTGTTTTATTCATCAAGAGAATATTAAATGTACAATTTTGTTTTGATGAATTTGAGGGGAGAAAATGTCAAAAAACAAGGAAATGTTCAATAAACGAATGAAGGCTATGAAGTGTTCACAGTTTATCTTAGAAGGCTAATCTTTACATAAAGAAATTCCCTTTAAAAACATCAAAAATTCACAATATATCTTTATTAAAACATTACACCAGACACCAAGCTATATCAAAACAATTTATAACCTATACATCAGATACAGAACTTCCAAATAGGAATGAGAAGTTATATTCTGAATTTATATGTTGATTACAAAAGGGAAGGCTGGTAAAGATAAAAGAGAAGAAGTTAGAGAGGATAACAATGGAATGTATACACACACACACACAAATAGAAATATTCAACATTAATCAATGATCTTTGCTGCTTCTTGGTTCAGTGGCTTTGGTCAGATTCCCTGTTTCCTTCTTTAAAACACTCAAAAGTGTCTGAGAGCTTTCAAGAATCTGAGAGATAGAGAGAACAGGTTTAGTCAAACAAGAATGACACTTGCACTGAGACTGAAGTTCATCAGTTTGGCAAAGGCTAAAAAAGTTCAATTTAAACCGAACCAAACAAAAAAAAAAAAATTGCTTTATGTAAGCGTTTTCTGCAGTTGTCCAAACACTGGCATCATTATTTCAAAACACTAAAGAGGATAGTAGATCTTTTTTTTTATTTTTTATTAACCAACAACATATATAATTACATTTTAATTATAGAGTAGAGGCTAGATCTTTTTAATATGTAGAAGTGACTATATTATATCTAATAAAGTTTGAATGTACTGACAAACCAGTATATCGACCTGGATGATTAATTTGCTAATATACACCTAAAATGGTGGAAGACGTAACTTGGGGGAGAAGAATGGTTGCATAAAGTCATTATTTTAGTTTTATTTGTGCACAAAAAGTATTCTCGCAAGTAGTTTCGCAAAAACGTAAGTTGAGCCACTGATGGACTGTTTTACCGATGTCCTTACTACGAACATTATATTTGCATTGCTGTCTATAGAAGGGTTTAGAGAGCTGTCAGATTTCATCAAAATATCTTAATTTGTGTTCTGAAGATCAACAAAGGTCTTATGGGTTTGGAAAGACATCAGGGTAATGACAGAATTTTAATTTTCGGGCGAACTAACCCTTTAAGTTTTCATATGTGCAACATTAATAAAGCTACAGTAGTTGTTGGTTTTTCTGATCCTTCCCGATTAGTAGTAGTATATTTTTATTTAATGTCAGCATCTTAGGCTATTTTCTTTTACAAATACAAGTATTACAAAAACAATAAAAACCAGCAAACAAACACATAGTTATATTACACAATAGTTTTGTTCCCCTCCCAATGAAGAGAACATGAAATATTAAAAACAGGTTGACTGTGTCCTTACCTTCATGTATGCTGCCTCTGTCTCCGCGATGGTGCGGTCAAAGTCAGCGCGGGCAGCAAGGCGGCGTGCCAGGCTCTCGTTCACACGACTCAGCTTTTCTGTCAGCACACGGATATCATGCTGCAGACGACTTTTCTCTGCTTCCTCCTGCTGGATCAGCCGGTTTAAATCTTCTCTTTTAGAGCACAGTTCCTCTATGCCTGAGAAAGACGAGGAGAATGAAGGGGGCAATTTTTAAGAAGAAATTAAAAGGCGGCTTCAGGCACATGCCGAAAATAATGTTTTCCTTGCGTTTCTTTACATTCATGTTGTGATTGCTGTAAGGGAGTATGTATAAGTTGCAGACGAAGGCTTGCTCAGCAGTTCCTCCTACTAATTGAAGCAATAATGTGCAGGACTTTATCAACCACTGATTCAAGCTGTCAGGTCACTCTGTGAATATTAATCCATCACAATGTACAATGATTGTGAAACTAAAAATGTACTGATGGACAGGCCGTCTGTTCAGCTTGTTTCAACTTGCATCTCTAGACCCTAAAGTTTGTGTGTGTATATACACATGCTTTAAAAAGGTCTGTGATCAGTAAGATTTTATTTATTTTTTTATGTAAAAGTCTATTAAGCTTCTCTCTTTATTTCATCCAAAAATAGCACTTAAGATAGCACAAAATATAAATATTCTGTAACTATATACACTACTGTTTAAAAGTATTTATTTATTTTTAAAGAAATTAATACTTTTATTCAGCAAGTATGTGTTAAACAGATAAATAAATGATAGGAAAGCCTTATATTGTTACAAAAGTTTTCTATTTTGAATAAATGCTGTTCTTCTGAACTTGAATTTATCAACAAATCCTAAAAAAGTATCACAGGTTCCAAAAGAATTAAGTGGCATAATAGTTTCCAAAACTGATAATAAATATGTTCAGAATGATTTCTAAAGGATTATGTGACACTAAAAATTTGAGTAATGGATGAAAAGCTCAGCTTTGCCACCACAGGAAGAAATTATATTTTAAAGTATATTTAAAAAGAAAGCAGTTAGTTTAAATTGTAATATTTCACAATGTTACAGTTTTTTTAATGTATTTGTGATCACATAAATACAGCCGTCATGAGCATAAGAGACTTCTTTTCAATATGAAATACGTTTGTTTGTACAAAGACAAATAGCATAAGAACACTTTGTTTTAAAAGAGGAAATTTTTGGGAATATAAATGTATTACCTTTTATCATTAAACTAGAACAGCTGTAATGTTGAAAGTGAATATAGAAAAAGTTTTGTTACACTTTCTGCTTTCTCAAATGTTGGTGAAACAGGTTACAAACAGTTTTTGTAATGAACTCTGGTTACTCTGCTGGTAACCTGTATTAACTTTGAAAAGAGAACTGACCTCTGATAATGCAATGACACTAAACTTTAAACATGTCCAAATACTTTTTTAAACCACTGAAGCCTTAAAGGAATGCCTATTTACGTCTCTCACAAAAACACACGTCTTCTTTGCCCTCAGTTAGTTATAAAAGAAAAAAAGGCACAGGATGACAGGTGTCACAAAAGTCTTCTAATCACTACTAAGCTACTATAATGACTACAATTGGTAGCGTAGACTAGCTGAATACAAGTTTCTTATACCCATGACAAAGTAACATACAACTATAAGAAAGTAATATCAAAAAGAAAACAATATTTTTTAGGTCGATGTCTACTTACACTTGACAAGCTCATTGTTGTAGGTTTGCAGCGCTGCTCCTTGCTGGGTCATTCTGATTAGCAGGCTAGCTCTGTAACTACAAGAAGAGGCCCGCCTGCACTAGTTTAATCACTAAGAGCGTTTCATGCAACTTAGCATTGAAGTCTGTTTGTTGGTTGTACCTTGTGAGTCAGATTCTTGCTTGAATTAGCAAACCACTAACTTTACTGAGCGTTAAATGGAACACATCTGCGAGGGGAGTAACGTTAAAGAAAACATTCCAGAAGCCCAGCAGCGATTAAGTCAAGTCTCCCTCCTGTTTCCATAGGAACGTTCAAGAAGCGTCATCACGTCGGTTTCCGTTAGGCTTTTATTTTAGAATTTAGGATAGTAAAAACAATACAGTCAGATACATTTAAATATTAATCTCGAATAGAGCCAAATACCTGCGCACTACCTGCACGTATGATTATTTATTATTTTTTTATTATTGTTGTTGTTGTCATTACCAGTACTAATAGTTTTATTTATTTATTTGTTATACATGTTTTATTTATTCAACATAATAAGACTACTATTTATTATTATTATTATTATTATTATTATTATTATTACTACTACTACTACTACAAACAACGTCAGCGTGTCGTCATCTGCGAGCGACAAGCGTTTGAAGAATAGCGCTGTAATTTGTAGGTGTTATGTCTAAAGAGAATCATTTAAATGCTTTGATCATATGATTTTGGATTACACAGTCATGGAGTAAAATGAAAATATACGCATGGTAACGTGACAAAACATTATTCTTGTATCCCAGGGTATATGACTATTGTTTACACTACAGCCTGAGAGAGGAATGAACGAAGCCCAGTCGATGCCGCAGGGTCTTTCTGCAGCCTGGGACACAGTGACATCTGCACTGGTGAGTGTTAGATATAATACGGTGTAACTGGGTAAAAACGGTTGCTGAAATCGCGTCTGGTCTAAATCCAGCTTCTAATTGTAGCTTCATTAACAAAGCAAGTACCTTTGGAAAACGTTGAAACCCAATCATGATTCTCTTAGGTGTCTCCTGTGCCACCAAATGCTTCTACTGATAAGGTTCTCTCTGAAGCCTTGGCCCTGCTGGGTGTACATGGACTGGGTCAGTATGTGGAAGGTTGGCTGCTTGAGACTCTGCAGGTGCGTTTGACTACTTCTGTTGCACCAGACTTCTGGACGGGGCTCAAGCAGCCAGAGGGGGAGTCACAGGAGAGAGACAGGGCAAAGGCTTTAATAGAAGCCTTCCAAAACCTTCTCCAAGAGCTGCAACCTTTCCTTGGTATTTCACACCCTACTCGTTTGGCAACTGTTTTTATTCAAATATATTTACATTTATTAACAGCCTATGTGTATTTGAAAAACAGATGTTAGAAAAGTATAGAGTTTGTTTATTGTTGCAGTTGTGACATAGCTGACTTAATTTTATTAGAAAAGCTATAAAACTACAGTAAACTATATAAAGTGTACTTTTTGTTGCTGGTTGAAACTCTAAAATCGAGACGTTGTAGAATAGTTGCTCTCAACTGCCCAACATAATTCTCTCTGTCTCTCTTGTTTTAATATATTAATTTATAATATTTATGTTTATAATTAATAATAATAATCCCCTTAGTTGACCCTTCAGGTGTTGAGCTATTGTTTTTGTAAAGTCAATGGAGTTCTGTAGTAAGTTGTATTTTGAAACTTTGAAGCTTTTTTCCTAGACACTGATATATTTTTCCTTAAATGTTTACGTTCCATAATGTGAAATCTAAAAGTTCTGATGTCTTAATGTATTATTTATAATTTTTATTTTGGATTTAAGGGGAAATTGTGACCAGATTTTTTTGTCCAGTGTTTCTTGAGTCTACTGTGTTAATATCTCTTTTATTTCTCAAGATGGTCTTGAGAGACTGGGCTCATGGCAGGATGAGGGTCGTGGAGGTCTGTCTGGTCCAGGGGCCTGTGGTCTGACAGAGAGAGCTTTCTCTGTCATTCGTGCCATTCTTCTGTTCTCTCCTCCACCTGTGCTGCAAGAGCGTGTGTTAGAGTTTTACAGCCGCACATTCTCCGTACACATGAGTCAGGCCGGGGAAGCAGTGGAGGCTGAGGAGGGCCATGATGAAGGTGGTTTGTGCCCAGGCTGTGCCGTCCTCCCTCACCTGTGTTGGTGTCAGGAAGCTCTAGAGCAGCTTCAAGGGCTCAGCCACATACTGTGAGTTGAAGAGAAATACTGTACCATTCTGATAATACTACAGATGCTGCCCTTTCCTTTGTTGTTTAATCACTACTTGCATAATGTTGCTGTGGTGTAAGAGAGCTGAATGTCTGTATCATTTAATTTGTGCAAGTCTTTGAAATGGAATTCTAGCATGCAGCATATTATACAGTACATACAGTTTACTACAATTTTTTTTTTTTTGTAAAAGCATGCAGTATTCCCAGTAGTATTTTATATAGTATGTTTCATTTTACACATTAAAATACATTTTCTGTGTCCAACAACAGGAGAAGCAATGTGCTCAGTGCAAAACATTTTTGTTTTGCATCTTAATCAGTATCACAACAGACAATAGTGATATGGATTGATTTTATTTATGGAGAAGTATTTACAATATTTTATCTAATGAAATGGACTCAAAAAGTTAACTTCAAAATTCTTATATACTCAACAGAATAAAACATTAATATGTGTGCTAACATTCATAGGCATCCATAGCTATTACTGCATAACAGTAACATTTAAAGAATATCAAATACATCAAGTACTTTCTTGGAGAGGTGGATTGCTAGGATATATAATGTCTTCATAAATGTCTGATGAAGATTTCTTATCTAATATCTTATAATGTTCATTTCAGCTCCACACTACAGCTGTTGGAGCGTGTGAGCTCAGAGGCCGTGACCAGCATCTTGCACCAGCTGATAGAGAAGAGGATGGAGCAGCGCTGCAGGGGAGAATACGAAAGCTCTTTTCTCACAGACTTCAATGATGTAAACACTTTTCAAACAGTTACAAAGCAGAAGATGTTTAATTTGGTATGATCTTGAATGTTGATGCTTCAAATTATGCACAAGGGTTTAAATTTATGTAAAAATTCCATTAAGAGTCCGAAATGTGTAACTTGATTCATGTAGATTTTAAATTAGGTTGATTTGTCTGCACAAAACCTCTGCCAACTAGAACGACTAGAAGTGTGTGCAAATTCTGATGTGTGGCAGCTTTAAATAATGATAATTTATATCATTACATTAACATTTGATCTTTTGAAAAGTTCTACACGTGTAAAAACACTTCAAGTTTTTTATTATGGGTTTGGGGGTGTTCAGCAGATCCTGAACCCAAAGTCTGTGCAGCAGTCGTATGTAAAAGACCCCATAAATATGGGGTAGATCAGCGGTTCTCAATTCCAGTCCTCGCACCCCCCAGCTCTGTACATTTTGCATGTCCCTCTTTGTTAACACACCTAATTCAGATTATCAGCTCATTAGAAGTGCTCTGAAACCTGTTGAAGTTTACTTTACTTTGGAACATTTATTCACAGATTTGCACTGCACAGTGTCTTCACACACAGACAAGTGTGACATCATATAGCTCGGTAAATAAATACATTTTAAACTCTTCAGTGCACTTTTGAATGGAACATACATTTGCTTCAAACTGGAATCATGGCAGAATATCCTGTGGCATCAGGGCACTTTCATTCGAATAGAACAAACATCTGATGCGATAAGAGAGACATACAAAATGTGCAGATCAGGGGGTCACGAGAACTAGATATAAGAAGATGATAATATATTTTTATAATATATTTTATAATATATTATTATAATATATTTTTTTAATACACTGTACAAATTAGTGAGAATTTTTCTATTTGAAATGGTTGATTGGTTAAGAAACAGTCAATCCTAAAAATAACAGCTGCACTTCATTTTAAACTATGCTCATATGAAGTGTACTTAACCAAGAATTTCAAAAACAAGTACAAATACAAAAGTAACTAATTTAATGTAAATGGACTTTAGGATCAGTGTTATTACGTTGTTATTATCTACTCATTGTAATAACTTTTGCAAGTACATAATATTTGCCTAAAAAACAGGACTGTACAATAAAAAGCTGACAAAATCATAACATTGATTAAAGGGATCACCCAAAAATCTAAATTATGTCATTAATAACTCACCCTCATGTCGTTCCAAATCCGTGAGACCTCTGTTCATCTTCGGAACACAGTTTAAGATATTTTAGATTTAGTCCGGGAGCTCTCAGTTCTTCCATTGAAACTGTGTGTATGGTATACTGTCCATGTCCTGAAAGGTAATAAAAACATCATCAAATCGAACTGAATCGTTTGAAACGGTCTCCAATAAGCATTAATCCACAAATGACTTAAGCTGTTAACTTTTTTAATGTGGCTAACACTCCCTCTGAATTAAAACAAACCAATATCCCGGAGTAATTCATGTACTCAAACAGTATACTGACTGAACTGCTGTGAAGAGAGAACGTCTCTGGTTACTCACGTAACCTTAGTTCCCAGAGAGGAGGGAATGAGACATTACGTATGGGGAAATCCATTTCCTCGAAATTATGAAATCTGATTGAATAACTCTTTTGCTTGCAAATAGCCAATGGCACCCTCGCCCTCACCTGATTGGCTGACAGACATCAATATAGGAGAAGACGGGCGCCAAAAACCTCAGAATCTTCGACTGAACGAGAGTTATGAGGCTGGAAGGTTTTACACATGGCAGGTTACGTAATGTCTCGTTCCCTCCTCTCAGGGAACTAAGGTTACGTGAGTAACCGGAGACGTTCCCTTATCGAGTCGGTCTCTCGACATTACGTGTGGGGAACAATAAAACCCCCGCCGTGTGGGAAATACTGTCCGGCCCAGCTCGCATCGAGCCACAGAAGAGCATAAGCACTAATTCTTACAGCGTGTTAGCTCTAGGTCGGGTACCGGACCTGGTTGAAACCCCTCTTGGCAGATATCCAAATCAGCTCCTACACCATCCTAATCCCGTGCACCCAGATAAGCAACACTGGTGTGATATGGGGAAAATGCAGCAATATGTTGGTGCTTGGGAATACACTGCCGGCTTACAATGCGGGCATAATAAAGGGGCCACATTAGATAGTGAATGAATACCTCAACCATTGCTATTACTAAAATAACTGACTCTGTCTATAAGCACACAGGTCTATAAGCAGGTTCAAAAGGTGGGTCGGACAGCGCACTAAGCACGACCGGTCCCAGACAAGCCGCCTAGCTCCCCGAAGAAGCTCGTTATCAGGGGGTGCCTCCCCACTGAATGGCCGTCTAGCAAGTCACGAAAAACGGCGATAGCTGCCACGTAGACTTTCACTGTAGATGGGGAACTGCCAGCATCCAGACGTTCCTGTAGGAAGGTCAGAATAATGGAGATATCGCAACTCCTGGGGTCCTCATTTTTGTCAACACACCAGTTAGCAAATACTTTCCACTTCAGAGTGTATAAACACCTCGTCGAAGGGGCTCTAGCCTCTGCTATTGTCTGCAGCACTCGCTGATTTACTCCACGCTGATCTGCCACACATGCAGGTCCCAAAGCTCTGGGTTGGGGTGCCATATGGTGCCCCTCGCCTGGGATAAGAGGTCCCTTCTCGGCGGGATCCGCCACGGGGGAAGCCGCGATATGTTCACCAGTTCCGGGAACCACGGCTGGTTGGGCCATTTGGGTGCTACCAGGATCAACGCACATCTCTCCTCCCTTATCTTTTGCAGCACCAGCGGCATTAACTTGACTGGGGGAAAACCATACTTCCATCCCTTGGGCCAGTGGCTGGACAGCACGTCCCCCCCAGTGGGCGTTCTCTTGCAACGCAAAGAGGTCGATCTCCGCTTTGCCAAACAGATTCCAGATCATATTTATCTTTGCGGATGGAGCCTCCATTCTCCGTGTACAATGCCGTCCCTGGACAGCATGTTCGCTCCACAATTCAAACTGCCCGGTACGTGCACTGCTTGAATCGACAGAAGTACCCTGTCCGTCCATAACAGCAGCTGTCTCGCTAATCCCTGCAGGGATCGCGAATGCAAACCTCCCTGGCGATTGATGTACGCCACCACCGCCGTGTTATCCGTTCTGATGAGAACATGACCGTGTTTCACAAACAGAAGGAAACTCTGCAGCGCTAGATGAACCGCTTCCATCTCCAAGCAGTTTATATGCCAGCACATCTCCCCACCCCTTGGCCACGTACCGAAAGCTGGTCTGCCATCGCATAGGGCTCCCAAGCCTGATAGTGATGCATCCGTAGTGACCACTACACATCTGACCACTCTGCCCGTAGCAGCACCCTGCTCGAATATGGTCGTGCCGAACCAAGGCGCCAGAGTCTCAAACATGAACACGTTATGATAAGGAGTTCCGTTCCCACTCTCCACGCCTGCAGCTTCACTCGGCTGTGTAACCAGTGTTGAAACGGTCTCATGTGCAACAAGCCCAGTCTGCAGATGGAGGCTGCAGCCGCCATCAGACCGAGCAACCTCTGAAATGTTCTTAAGGCGATAGCTCTGCCTTGAATGAAGAGGGCTAGTGTATTGTGAATCGACTGGATTCTCGGCTCTGACAGCTTCGCGATCATAGTGCGCGAGTCCAGTATCATAACCAGGAATGTGATATATTGGCGCGGCTGCAGTGTGCTCTTCTGAATGTTCACAGACAGCCCCAAACCTGTCAAATGGGCGAGGAGTCTGTGTTTGTGTTCCTCGAGAGCGCTTCTTGACCGTGCGATGACTAACCTTCGAGATAGTTCAGTATGCGCATTCCACTGAGCTTCAGGGGAGCGAATGCTGTATTCATGCACATTGTAAATACACGGGGAGCCAAAGCGAGCCCAAACGGCAACACTTTGAACTGGTACGCCACACCCTCAAATGCAAGACGCAGGAAGCGCCTGTGATGGGGGGCTATCTGGATGTGGAAGTATGCATCCTTTAGATCCACTGCAATGAAGTAATCATCGGGCTGAATGTGCGCAAGGATCTGCTTCACAGTTATCATCTTGAACGTGCGTTTCCCGAGCGCTTTGTTCAGTAATCTCAGGTCTAAGATGGGGCGCATACAGTATTGTTCAAAATAATAGCAGTACAATGTGACTAACCAGAATAATCAAGGTTTTTAGTATATTTTTTATTGCTACGTGGCAAACAAGTTACCAGTATTTTCAGTAGATTGTCAGAAAACAAACAAGACCCAGCATTCATGATATGCACGCTCTTAAGGCTGTGCAATTGGGCAATTAGTTGAAAGGGGTGTGTTCAAAAAAATAGCAGTGTCTACCTTTGACTGTACAAACTCAAAACTATTTTGTACAAACATTTTTTTTTTCTGGGATTTAGCAATCCTGTGAATCACTAAACTAATATTTAGTTGTATGACCACAGTTTTTTAAAACTGCTTGACATCTGTGTGGCATGGAGTCAACCAACTTGTGGCACCTCTCAGCTGTTATTCCACTCCATGATTCTTTAACAACATTCCACAATTCATTCACATTTCTTGGTTTTGCTTCAGAAACAGCATTTTTGATATCACCCCACAAGTTCTCAATTGGATTAAGGTCTGGAGATTGGGCTGGCCACTCCATAACATTAATTTTGTTGGTTTGGAACCAAGACTTTGCCCGTTTACTAGTGTGTTTTGGGTCATTGTCTTGTTGAAACAACCATTTCAAGGGCATGTCCTCTTCAGCATAGGGCAACATGACCTCTTCAAGTATTTTAACATATGCAAACTGATCCATGATCCCTGGTATGCAATAAATAGGCCCAACACCATAGTAGGAGAAACATGCCCATATCATGATGCTTGCACCTCCATGCTTCACTGTCTTCACTGTGTACTGTGGCTTGAATTCAGAGTTTGGGGGTCGTCTCACAAACTGCCTGTGGCCCTTGGACCCAAAAAGAACAATTTTACTCTCATCAGTCCACAAAATGTTCCTCCATTTCTCTTTAGGCCAGTTGATGTGTTCTTTGGCAAATTGTAACCTCTTCTGCACATGCCTTTTTTTTAACAGAGGGACTTTGCGGGGGATTCTTGAAAATAGATTAGCTTCACACAGACGTCTTCTAACTGTCACAGTACTTACAGGTAACTCCAGACTGTCTTTGATCATCCTGGAGGTGATCATTGGCTGAGCCTTTGCCATTCTGGTTATTCTTCTATCCATTTTGATGGTTGTCTTCCGTTTTCTTCCACGTCTCTCTGGTTTTGCTCTCCATTTTAAGGCATTGGAGATCATTTTAGCTGAACAGCCTATCATTTTTTGCACCTCTTTATAGGTTTTCCCCTCTCTAATCAACTTTTTAATCAAAGTACGCTGTTCTTCTGAACAATGTCTTGAACGACCCATTTTCCTCAGCTTTCAAATGCATGTTCAACAAGTGTTGGCTTCATCCTTAAATAGGGGCCACCTGATTCACACCTGTTTCTTCACAAAATTGATGACCTCAGTGATTGAATGCCACACTGCTATTTTTTTGAACACACCCCTTTCAACTAATTCAACTAATTGCCCAATTGCACAGCCTTAAGAGCGTGCATATCATGAATGCTGGGTCTCATTTGTTTTCTGAGAATCTACTGAACCTACTGGTAACTTGTTTGCCACGTAGCAATAAAAAAATATACGAAAAACCTTGATTATTCTGGTTAGTCACATTGTACTGCTATTATTTTGAACAATACTGTACCTCAGTCCTTTTTCGGAACTAGAAAATAACGGCTGAAGAACACGGAATTTCTTCGTTCCTCGGGCACTATCTCTGCTGCTTGTTTGGCCAGGAGAGAGGAGATTTTTGCCCGTAGCAGCGGGGTGCTCTGTTCTGATACTTCTGTCATAATCACACCACCGAAGCAGGGTGGTTTGCGAGTGAACTGGAGCGTATAGCCACGTTTTATCGTGTTGATCACCCAATAAGATGCCGCCGGGAGCTTTGCCCACGCGCTCAGATGACTCAATACAGGGTCTGCGCACCAGCCACCGGGGACCGCTATATGACCGCTATATGAATGGCAGGTGACTCGTCCGCGGCTTCTTGCACGGGATCATACATAGTCACCTCCTCGGGTTTCCCCGAGCTTCCACTTTGCGAAGCGTCTCTCGGGGGAGAGGCTTTGCTTATGTAGCAGGTAATAGTAGAGGGAGGAAGAAAGCTCATTTGCTGAGGCATGTAATGCATGTTTATTGAAACAGAACACAGCGGTTTCATTCTCACAACATTTACATTGTTGACGAACTCCGGGCGGGAACACGCCCTCTTCGGCGCGGGTCCGACGAACACATCCCTAGCTCTCTTCCCCCTTGCCAGCTGGGCGCCCTTTGCTGCTAGAGGCATGTTTAGTACCAAAACGGGGCTTGCCCCTGGCAGAACGGTGGCTCTGGCTCACGGCGCTCTATTGCGCCCTGGAACGTGCGCCTGATATATCCCGCCGGGCGCTGCGCTGAAGAAGACCTGGACCTCGCTGCAGGGGGGGGGGGGGGGGGGGGGGATGAGACCGTTTCGGCCTATTTCTCAGACAGAGATTCCACCGCGACACCGAAAAGACTGGTGGGGCTCACCGGCGCATCCAGAAACTGCCTCTTTTCGGCATTGCGCATGCCGGACAGCGTCAGTCACAGATTGCAATGCAGGACCACAAGGCTGCTCATATTGCGGCCGATTCTCTGTGTGACCTTCTTCGACGCTGCGAGAGCGAGATCCGCCGCCGTGCGCAGCTTCCTGATCCACTCTGGGTCCGGGCTTCAATCGTCCAGGGACCCCAGGAGCCGAGTTTGACCTGTAGGATTGCCATCGTGTGGAGGGCAGATGCTGCATGTCCATCCGATTTGTATGCCTTCTCGGCGATGTGAGCAGTAGCTCGACATGGCCTAGAAGGCAAAGAGGCATTTTTTCAGCCGGGAGAAGACGCCAGGTGGGCCGCGATAGCATCCTCGACGGGAGGCGGTCGCGTGTATCCTAATTTCTCCGCCCCTTCCACTGTCTTCAGCAGCTGGGTCCCCTGTGCATTGGCTTGGGCTGAGAAAGGGGAGCACCATGACCGGGTGAGTTCCTCGTGGACCTCAGAGAAAAAGGGCGCGGGTCTCTGTGGGGCTTCAGCCTGACAGCCCGTGCCGAGGAAGGAACCGTCCATCCATCTCTTAGACGGCAGCTCCTTGGGGGCTGTCCACTCCAATTCCATATCTGCCACCGCGAGGATTGCCGTAAGCTCCGCATCCAGCGAGGCGGGGGCGGCTTCAGGAGGGGCCTCGGACCATGCTCCCGGGTCTGAGGCATTAGTAGACATGGCGTCGTCCTCGTCATATCCAAACTAGACCATTTCCCACGCTTCTAGTGGAGGGTGGTAACTGGCCTCAGAGTATGAGAGGGGATCTTCCACGTGAGGATGGCGTGGGCTTTGGGCCGATGCCAGTACCTCGACAGAATCTGTCAACAGAGCTCTCTGCAGTCTCCCGGTTCACAGCTCGATGGCAGCGGACGGGGGAGAGGCAGGAGATACAGGGCCACCGTTACGGGTAACAGCCAGCCTTGCATGAAGGATCTCGATGGGAAGCTCCTCACAGGAAAGACATCCCGATCCTTCGAATGCCGCCTATGCGTGAGCCCGACTCAGGCACAGCACCCACTGGTCATGTGTGTCCGGGAAATCAATGGGCCCACCACACATGTGGCAAAGTGACATTTTAAGAGTAAAAATCACCGGAATGCGAGAGGGGGTCATTTTCCACAATTTTCCGCTCTGTATGCATGAATCCACGGCGAAACCAGACTCAAGTGAAGAAAAAAGATTCTGAGGTTTTTAGCTATTTGCAAGCAAAACAGTTTTTCAATCAGACTTCATAATTTAGAGGAAATGGATTTCCCCATACGTAATGTCGAGAGACCCACTCGATAAGGGAACTGAAGATGTACACCGAGCCAAGCCAGATAACGAACAAAAGATTGACTCGTTCACAAGTCAAGAACAGGTTGCATCGGTTTTTGGATCACCAGTAGTTCTTTCGGAAAGTTCGATTCAATAAACCGGTTGAAGAAAACGGTTCACCTGTTCTTTTGCGCTCGACGTAAGGATGTCATTTGCGATGATTGTCCTTGATTCAAGCCTTCGGTTTACCCGCGCTCATAACATTAGCACAGAATCAGTTCAGAATCATTCACCAAAAGAACCAGTTCTGTTCAGATGCTCTGTGTGTCATTCTGCTTCACGCTGAATCACACAACACAAGCGCAGTATCATCAGCTCCTCCGTTCTCGAATCAGACGCGCCTGACAGAAATGGTTCTTGACTCGAGAACAAGTCAATCTTTTGTTCGTTTTCTGGCTCGGCTCGGTGTTCATCTTCAGTTCACTCTTCACAGCAATTCAGTCAGTGTACTGTCTGAGTAAATTAATTACTCCGGGATATTGGTTTATTTGAACTCAGAGGGAGTGTCAGCCACATTAAAAAAGTTAACAGCTTAAGTCATTTGTGGATTTATGCTTATTGGAGACGCGAACCGTTTCAAACGATTCAGTTCGATTTGGTGAACTGGTTCAAAAAGATACAGTTACATCGAATGATTCGTTTGCGAACCGGATATGACAAACTGCTTTGTTTTGAACTCTCTCACAACAGACACGGAAGAGAAGACAATGCTGAATAAAGTCGTAGTTTTTGCTATTTTTGGACCAACATGTATTTTTGATGCTTCAACAAATTCTAACTGACCCTCTTTTATCACATGGACTACTTTGATGATGTTTTTCTTACCTTTCTGGACATGGACAGTATACCATACACACCGTTTCAATGGAGGGACTGAGAACTCTTTGACTAAATCTAAAATATCTTAAACTGTGTTCCGAAGATGAACGGAGGTCTCACGGGTTTGGAACGACATGAGGGTGAGTTATTAATGACATAATTTAGATTCTGGGGTGAACTAACCCAATTAAAATAGTCTTAGTTGTTGGTTTTCATTGGTGAGCATAAGCAAGATTTTGAGCTAATTTGCTTCAAGCATATGGTGGATTTGGTTTTTACATTTTAATATTCAAGCCTGAAGTGTCCATTTAAAATAGTGTTAATTAAGAAATTGTGGTTAGTCTTATTGATGGACTCTCATCTAAAATAACACTAATAAATCACTGTGCTTCCAGTGGTTGGGGCAGGTTTTGGGATGGCTGAGTAGGGTGTTTGCCAGTAAGGTGCAAGAGGTAGGCAGTGATGCCACACCTACAGAAGGCACAGGGGGTCAGCCAACCAATGCTCTCCTCCAGCGCTGGCACTGTCACATGCAGCAGTTCTTCTGCCGTATCTATGTAAACATGAGAATCGAGGAGCTCTTCAGTATCATACGAGGTGAGAACGAAACTCTATTAATGTATCATACTACATGTAATCTTATCTTGGTTGTTTCATGGGAAATTAATTTCTGCTTAATTGTTGCAGATTTTCCAGAGTCTATTCCTGCTATTGAGGATCTTAAGTTCTGTCTTGAACGGACCAATCAGAGACAGCA
>NC_068400.1:5278229-5283229 GCF_023724105.1 Carassius gibelio
ATAGACTTCTCCACTAAGCTGAAACCTAACCTATTCTCTCTATTGCATTCTAGAAAGCAGAGTATGACCGATCAGCACCGCCACAAGCACCGCACGGACTCACTGCACCTGGATACCTGCACAAAGAGCACCTTCCCAAAGAAGCACCACCTTTCCCCTGAGACTAAAACCCTTTTGTTGAATCCTCCGGGCATTTATTTGACCTATCCTTGTCGTGTGATTCTACCACCCCCTTACACTGGTGGAGGATGCTGGCATATTAGAGGAAGATACACCGACAAGTTATCTTATCTCATTTATCCTTCCTCCGTTTTATTTCCCAAGAGACAACTGCTCCTCCCAAATGGATGAAATTCTCTAGTGGCTGACAGAAGTCAGCATCCGCCAGCAGCAGATTGTCGAACATCTTGCTACTCGACAGGGTGAGACCAAGCAGGGGCACGCCGCACTGTGTACAGCCGCCCGCCAACGCATTCTGTTAATGGACTCTCAGGTTCAGGCCGCTAAGTTATTGACGAAGATGACGTCCCACGACAACGTTGAAGTCTATCTTCAGATGTCCGGGAATACTGTGACTGCTGAAGGCTGGGTGCATGAGGAATGGGCGCGGTTGCTGGCACCCCTTCTCACAGGAGAGGCACAACGGACATACTTCAGTTTACCCAACTCGATGCCTTCGCAATCTGACGAACTGAAGAAGGAAATCCTAGCTCGGGTCGAGCTTTCACATATTTACGCGCAGAGTATTTTCATGATTGGGAATATAAACCCTTCCCAGACCGCCAAATTGTCTCGACTCGCACAACACTGGCTCTTAGATGGGGAACCGATCTAAGCCACCCAGGCAGTGGAACACGTAGTCAATGATTTGCTCCTCTGAACTCTCCCACCAAGCCGTGGAGATGTGGAACCCCGCTACCACGATGGAGCTCGTCGAGGCAATGGAGTTGGTGGAGGTGGCCCTTCAAGGAGTTGCTTGGGATCGAGCACCGCCGTTTCCCCGGAGGGTGGTCCAGGAGCAACATGTGCCGGAGGGCATCTCGCAACCATTAAGCAGGCCAGTGGCTCCCGGTCCGCGGGATGAACCGATGCCAACAGAGGTCCCCTCATCTCTCACTTAGATGTGGCTGGAAAGCTGTATTGTACATGGAGACCTGCCCCTGAAGTGGTAGTGAAGGTTAATGGCTGGCCATTTCAGGCACTACTGGACTCTAGCAGTGCAGTCAGCTTAGTCCAGTCACACTCCTCCCACCCTGCAATGAAACAAAGGCTGTCCTCCCTATACTGCGTAACAATCTCTGCCTCCCCAGGTGCATGGCTGGTCGAAGTTGTAATAGTGAGGGACCTACCTATCTCCATTCTGCTTGAAAGAGACTGGCCTGGATTTGACCACCTGCTGGCTGCCGCTATGCCGGACGGTTTTTGCTTAAAATACGCGATCAGCAATCGGCCGGTTTTTGGTCTTTTAGGCCGATTTTTCCGGAAGTGCGCTCGCATGCACAGACTACATTGTAATCGTTCGCTATGTCATTTGTGTGGAAGAGTATTTCGGAATCTGTGCGCAGGACACAGGCAGCCGATCAGTACTGGAAACGCAGAGTTTGATGCCTGAGGCACAGATAGCAGGAAGCGATCAGCAGTTGGTGTACTGACGCACAAATAAGAGCCTTTCCTGCGCACTGAAGCTGCGCGAGCGTATACTGTACCAGTCCGCGCCCTGAACACGAGTAGACCGTGAAGAGATGTTCAGATCAACTTCTCACGTGTTGGATGAGAAACGAAACGGACTAAACTGTGACAAAACTGAAATGTTTTTTTTTTTTTTTTTTTTTTATTAGAACCTGCATACACGTTTGAAAAGCCAGAAATAAACGTCAGTTCTGCATTAGGATGATTATTTTTATTTTACCTTAAAATTACATAGAATTTATTTGATTTAAAAATCACCTGCTGTAGCACACTGAAAAAAAAGTGTTTCATTCATCCAATTAAAAAAAATTAGGGTAATGATTAACATCTATATTTTTTTTTTACTTGAGACATTAAGTTATTTATTTTCCATTGGCTCAAGTAAAAAAATATAGATGTGAATCATTACCCTAATTTTCTTTTTTGTTTTTTTTTAATTGGATGAATGAAACACTTTGCATCTTTGTTTTATTCACACCAACATTATTTGATTTTAACATTTTGGAAAATGTATTTATATAGCATACTTTTATTTAGTCTCACTGGTAAAGACCTTTTTTTTTATTTAAAACCAAATTTAAAAACTAAAATACCAATTGCTGATTAAGAAACATCGTATTGAATGTGTGTTGATTGTGTTGTTTGGATTGTAGAACTATGCACTTGCTTTTAATTTCACATGGTTACAGTTAATCTTTTATTTAAGGCCAGTTCTCTGTAGTTTCAAACCAATTAAAAAACAAAAGCTAAGTGCTGATGTCTGTACCATCTATGTTTGTATTGAATGTAGACTACTTACTGTGCAGTTACTGCTGTTAATTTCAGATGGTTACAGTTATTGTTTTCAATAGCCAAAAAATCAATTAAATATTATTAAATATTAAATACCAAATATCTTGTTTATACACACTTTCCTACAATTTCTTGTTTGTTGCTTAAAAGATTTTAAAAAATCTGAAATCGGTATCGGAATCGACCTGTTTGCTTGTAAAAAATCGGTATCGGAATCGGCCATGAAAAATCATGATCGGTGCATCCCTATAATTTATCGTCCCCCAGGTCAATTGGGAATCTTCTTGGGCAGGTCACCTTTCAACGGAACCTACACTCACTCTCTCCATCTCACCTATCTTCTGAGGTTTCATCCTCCCTTCCTGCACACAAAGAGTGCTACGGACACTCTTTGCTCCACTCTAACCTCTTGCTTGGACAACTTTTGCCCACTGTTGTCTAGACCAGCACGTACCACCCCATCTGCCCCCTGGCTGTCCGAGGTTCTCCGTGAACATCGCTCTAAACTCAGGGCTAATATCAGTCTCTCCTCTCTTCCTTCTCTGCAATGTCTTCACTGCTAAAACATCCTACTACCACAACAAAATTAACAGCTGTTTTGATGCTCGGACACTCTTCAAAACTGTCTCTTTTTTTATTAATCCGCCTCCACCACCTCCTGCATTGACTCTTACAATGGACGACTTTGCAGTTTTCTTCACGAATAAGACAAGAACCATCAGTGACCAATTCTCCACACCGCAGAGTGAGGATAACTTCACAATGACTGATGCACCCTCTTTCTCCTCCTTCTCTCCACTCTCAGAGATGGACGTTTCCAAACTTATCCTGTCCAATCATCCTACCTGTTGTCCACTTGATCCGATCCCCACTCACCTTCTTCAAGCGAACTCTTCTTCAGTCATACCTTCACTTACTCACATTATCAACTCCTCTCTTCACTCTGGAACATTTCCCTCAGCATTTAAGTCGGCTTGGGTAAACCCACTGCTTAAGAATCCATCTCTAAATCCAGGCTTCTTGAAAACTACAGACCAGTATCCCTTCTGCCATTCATTGCAAAGACAGTTGAGCGAGCTGTGTTCAACCAACTTTCTATTTCCTTGTACAGAACAACCTCCTGGACAGCAACCAATCTTGCTTCAAAAGTAGCCACTCAACTGAGACTACACTGCTCTCCTTTACTGAAGCTCTGCGACTGGCAAGAGCAGCTTCAAAATCCTCAGTACTCATCTTCCTGGACCTGTCTGCTGCTTTTGACACTGTTAATCACCAGATTCTCCTGTCCACCCTCAGAAAGAAAGGCATCTCTGGAGCCGCACTCATGTGGGTTAAGTCCTACCTCTCCTATAGATCCTTCAGCGTGTCTTGCAGCTCAACCTTGCTAAGACAGAACTCCTGGTGATTCCAGCTAACCCATTGTTTCATCACAACTTCTCTATACAGCTTGGCTCATCAACCATAACTCCTTCCAGGACAGCCAGAAACCTAGGAGTTGTGATGGATCATCAGTTAAGCTTCACGACCACATTGCTGCAACGAACAGGTCCTGCAGATTTGTCTTATACAACATTAGGAAGAATAGACCCTTCCTATCAGAGCAAGCCACTCAACGTCTTGTCCAAGCTCTTGTTCTCTCCAGACTCCAGACTCTCCAGACTATTGTAATGCTCTCCTGGCGGGCCTTCCTGCATGTACTATCAAGCCTCTGCAATTGATCCAGAATGCAGCAGCGAGGGTTGTCTTCAATGAGCCAAAAAAGCTCACGTTACTCCTCTCCTCATCAGGTTACACTGGCTACCAGTAGCTGCTCGCATCACATTCAAGGTACTAATGCTTGTCTACAAGATGACCACTGGCACGGCACCAACATACCTAAACTCACTGGTTAAATCTTATGTACCCTCCAGAGGTTTGCACTCTGCAAGTAAACAAGGCCTTGTGGTGCCATCCCAAAAAAGTTTAAAATCACTTTCAAGGACCTTTTCATGGACTGTGACGAGCTGTGCCAATGGTCTTTCTCAGATATGGTCAGCTTTTGCAGGTCTTTCAGTGGTCACTCCCCGCACACCCCCAATATCCCCCTTGTTATCATCATATTTTGCCTCCAGGTCCAGAGAAATGCTTAGTAAGGGGGAGTGTTATGAGCGTCCCCAGCTCTCATCAGAGTTACCCTGGAAACGGACACGGAGCACCTGCACATGCTCATCACGGGCTGATCGGCCACAGCTGCGAGTAGGGCTGGGTATTGTTCAAAATCTTTCGATCCGGTGCCAATTTCGATACCTCAGTTTTGATACCGTTCCTAACGATACTTTTTCCGATTCCATATGTTTTAAAATCCATTTCAACATCAACACAAATACATTAAACACAAAACTTTTATTTTTCACCTTAATTAAAACAAATTCTGGTAACACTTCACACTCAGGATAACATTATAAATACAACTGGTTGTGCTTTTTGGATAGGGGTGTGCCATTCAGGGGCAGACTGGGACCAAAAAGTTGCCCTGGACT
>NC_068400.1:5288229-5319295 GCF_023724105.1 Carassius gibelio
ACCCCTTAACTGTCACTCATATTTTTGAACATTGACTTTGTAGTGCACGATCCAAACTTAAATTTGTATTATTCATGAATGAAAACATTTTGTAACATGATATTGATGTACTATTTACATGGTAATGCAATGTCTGATTTTAAAATGAGTTTTAAAGGATGAATTTTGAGATTTTAAGTTTTCAGTTGATATAAAACTTCTGATGATTTCTAAAATGTGATAGAGAAAAAGACAACAAAGTCGTCTTGTTTTTTTAACAAAGGTCAAAATTCCTGTTATAATGTAGATTTTTGAGGGTGCACTCTTGTCATAAATTAATCTATTACTTGTCCTAAATAATTTTTAACAAAAAACATTGATAAAATATATATTTGGGAGTCTTAGACCTTTCCAACGATATATAGTTTGTCAAGATTAGATTAGATTTAATTGTAATATAGTGAACTAAATGTAGGCGTCCCACAGAGCGGACGGGTGACAGTTGAGTTAACAGGTTAATTACCAAAAAAATTGGTAACGCTTTACTTAAAGCCATTATATATGATGTATTATAAAGGGTTATTAAAGGGTATAATTCATATTGTGCGTTGTAATACATAATATCATGTTATACATAATTATTACTTAATTTAAAATGGGTAGTGTAACTATGAATTGATAAGTCTCATAATGTATTAACTCTGATTACAATTATTTGGGAGATTGTACAACGCATTATAGGTGCATTACAAGGCATAATTATTGCATCAAATCTACTTTTATAATGCATTATATATAAAGGCTTTAAGTGAAGTGTTACCAAAAAATCTTTGTGACCCCAAACTTTTAACTGGCATTGAATTGTACATCCCTATAAATCATATCATATAATATATATATATATATATATATATATATATATATATATATATATATATATATATATATATATATATATATATATATATATATATATATTCATTTATTTATTATTTTTTAAGCTTAAAATTGTTGGTCCCCACTCACTGCAACTAAATGGAAAAAAGCACACAATACATTTTTCAAAACATGTTCCAGAGAAAAACTAACAGCATACAACAATGACACTGCTGTAACACTTTCACATTCACACAGACTACACCTTTCTCTCTCTCTCTTAAATTCTCTCTGCTCCTCTCTCTGTCTCTCACACACATGCTGGAGTAATTCTTGAATTAAACATGACAGTGACAGTGGTGCTTTGCAGTCTGAATTCTAATTACATCGACTCTATTGTAGACACTGCAGCCACGTGACAGGCACGCGCACACACTCTCTCACACACACAGAAGTGGTCCATATGGGATTACACAATGGCGTCAAGACTGTAGGACACATCACTAAATTATCAGAACTTCAATGTCCACAACACAATGGTGCATACTAAGGGAAATGTAAAAAACACACAAATACACAGCTGCTGAAGGTCCTGTGTCTGTCTGAAAGGAGAACTTCCTGGAGGACACCAGTAAGGTTAAGATAGGGGAGGTGGGGGGAGGGGGAGGAAAGGAGGAAGTGAGGATAAGGAGAGAGAGAGAGAGGTGTGGTGCATGATGGAGACGGCATTCTGACTAGTCAATAATTAAACATGGTGGACCTTCACACTCGTAGCAGGACACACAGGGGAAAAGCAGGGTTTGCATCCACCTCATTGTGTGTTTGTAAGACACACATCATAAAAAGTACACATTTTACAGACTGAAATAAATCTTGTAAGCTAAAATAATCTGCAGTGAGAGATGTAAATTCAATCGAATCATGTATAAAACATTTTACTGTACACTTCATAATAAAAGTTGAACAAATAAAACAGTTCTTAATGGATCCATGACAAATACTAGTGCCTTATTTATAAATAATAATAATAATAATTATAAATCCAAAGTCAAAAGAATTTTTAAAAGTATCATAAATTGTAACGGTATAAATATTATTACATTCTTGGAGAGTTACACCACATAACATTTAACAGCCTGAACTAACCTTTCCTTAACATAAAAAGATCAAATTATATATGTATATTTTAATATACAGGTGCATCTAAAATAAATTTGAATATCATGGAAAATGTCTTTATTTTTTGTAATTTAATTTAAAAAAGCAAACTTTCTTATATTCTAGATTCATTGCACACAAACTGAAATATTTCAAGATTTTTTTTTCTCAAAAAATGTGAATATTCCATTTTGAGCTTGGTTAGTTTGATTAATTTTGAGTATAAATGCTAGCATTTTTTTTTTTTTTTTTTTTTTGCGAGTGGGATGTTACTTGTAATGCGTTACCCTCAACACTTTCCGTGACGTCTGCTGGTGTTGGTCCATCTACCAGGAGATTTTGGAGCGCTTTATGCTTCCATCTGCTGACAAGCTTTATGGAGATGCTGATTTCATTTTGCAGCAGGACTTTATCACCTGCCCTGAGTGCCAAAACCACTTCCAACAAGTGGTTTGCTGATAATGATATTACTGTGCTTGATTGGCCAGTTACCATGCCTGACCTGAACCTCACAAAGAATCTATGTGGTATTGTGAAGAAGAAGATTTGTAACATCTGACAAACAATACAGAGGAACTGAAGGCCGCTATCAAAGCAACCTGGGCTTCAATAATGCCTCAGCAGTGCCCCAGGCTGATCACCTCCATGCCATGCTGGATTGAAGCAATAATTCATGCAAAAGGAAATTAAAATTTTTTGAGATACTATTTTTTTTTTCCTAAGCTGTAAGTCATAGCCATCAGAACTAAAACAAAACTCTTGAAATATTTCAGTTTGTGTGCAATGATTCCATAATATAAGAAAGTTTGCTTTTTTTATTAAATTATGAAAAATAAAGAACTTTTCCATGATATTACAATCTTTTGTCCTTGACAAACAGGAAGGGTCTGCAAGGGTCCTCTTTATGACTTAATTTTTAGTGCTTTATTTTAAAGTAAATTATTCCAACCTACTTTATGGTTTCTTTTTGAGAATTACTCTGCAAACTGAAAATGTTCTTCTTTATTTGTAATATCAGGAGATATGCTGACATTATGCATCACAAAACAAGTAATTTTGCTTGCAAGAACAAGCCTCATGGATTAAACTTCTCAATATGAATAAATATTAACTTTTTAAACTTTCTGAAGCTTGAAAATTTTGGGGAAAATTATTTTTAGTTATTAAAAATAACTTCCTTTTTCTTTCAAAGATGAACAAAACTGTTTTGTGGTGAGTAAATGATGGCATTATAAGTTTCATTTTAGGGTGAACTATCCTATAAGTTTGATTGCTCAGAAAAGTGAATCCACACCTCTCCTCAAACAGCCACACGATTTGTGCCATTCATGCTGATGGCCACAATTATTGTGGTAAGTGTACCTATACAAGTAAGATTTTAAGTACCTTGTTCAGAAAGGCTGTGGCTACAAGTGAATAATACACTAATAAAACCACTCTCTACAGCCTTAAAGACAGAGAGAGATGGGTAGTTACAAGCTTAGAGTGTACTAATGGCCAACCAATAAATACAGGTGCATCTCAATAAATTAGAATGTCATGGAAAAGTTTATTTATTTCAGTAATTCAACTCAAATTGTGAAACTTGTGTATTAAATGAATTCAGTGCACACAGACTGAAGTAGTTTAAGTCTTTGGTTCTTTTAATTGTGATGGTTTTGGCTCACATTTAACAAACTAATGTACTCAATACTTGGTAGGGGCTCCTTTTACTTTAATTACAGCCTCAATTCGGCGTGGCATCGAGGTGATCAGTTTGTGGCACTGCTGAGGTGGTATGGAAGCCCAGGTTGCTTTGACAGTGGCCTTCAGCTTATCTGCATTTTTTGGACTCTTGTTACTAATTTTCTTCTTGACAATAGGTCTGGTGGGTTTGCTGGCCAGTCAAGCACACCAACAACATGGTCATTTAACCAACTTTTGGTGCTTTTGGCAGTGTGGGCAGGTGCCAAATCCTGCTGGTAAAAGAAATCAGCATCTTCAAAAAGCTGGTCAGCAGAAGGAGGCTTGAAGTGCTCCAAAATTTCTGGGTAAATGGGTGCAGTGACTTTGGTTTTCAAAAAACACAATGGTCCAACACCAGCAGATGACATTGCACCCCAAATCAAGCGCTATGCGCTTCTCCACCCTTCCTCCTGACTGTAGGACCTTGGTTTCCAAATGAAATACAAAACTTGCTCTTATCTGAAAAAAGGACTTTGGACCACTGGGCAACAGTCCAGTTCTTCTTCTCCTTAGCCCAAGTAAGTCGCCTCTGACATTGTCTGTCTTTCAGGAGTGTCTTAACAAGAGGAATACGACAACTGTAGCCAAATTCCTTGACACATCTGTATGCCCAGTCTCAGTCTATTCCCTTGTCTTCTGGACAACTGTCAGATCAGCAGTCTTCCCCATGACTAGCCTAGTGAAACAAACTGAGAGACCATTTTGAAGGCTCAGGAAACCTTTGTGGGTGTTTTGAGTTGATTAGTAGATGTCACCATATTCTAATTTGTTGAGATGTTTTTTTGTTAAATGTGAGCCAAAATCATCACAATTAAAAGAACCAAAGACTTAAACTACATCAGTCTGTGTAATTTATTTATTTTATTTATTTTCTGAATTTATTTAATACATGAGTTTCACAATTTGAGCAATTATTTTAGCCGCGAAATCAGGGATGCGGCGCGTCTGGTCTAGTGTTCCGCATCGCGCTTCATCGTGTCTATTTACAGCCTCTCGTGTACGCGCTCTCACTACACACGTTCATTTTCGCAAAAACATGAACGGTTGCTTCTGCTCATGTCCCTGTTGTTTTGCCGTGTTGGCCTTTTTGTTCTCTTTTATTGAAAAGTTATAATTTCCCTGCATTTGGACCCAGACCCTGTTTCCTCCTCTGTGCATCCTACAGAATATGTCAGAGGATTGACAGAATCCAGCGGATTGGCAGAATCCAGCCAGCAAACATGGGTCCAGCAGGCCACCCCATGTATAAAACTCTAGCTCTGCCACTGCACCTGCGTAAAAACCCCGCACATTTTCTAAAGCTGGGCCATGTCATATTAAACTTTCAAAGGTTCATTAAAACAATCCTTCTTCAAGGGCTTCAAGAATGAGCAGAGAAACATAAAAGTTAGTATTAAACCATGACGAAAATCCTCTGACATATTCTGCCTCAGGCTTTTAATAATATTAACTTCCTGTGAACACACTATAAATAGGGAACACACTATCTTCAGATCAAAGATCTAGTTATAAATGCTCTCTGTATGCTGACTGGATTCCTGTATACTCTACTACTACAATATCTGATGGGCACAGAGGAGTATTTCATGTAGTAGACATTCATTGTCAGACAAATTGCTATTTATAATTTCCAATATTTTAAATATTATAAACAAAAGACGTGAACTCAATCTTCTTTCAAGTCTGAAACTCAGTCATTTTAATAATATTTGTTATCACATGTTTACCATTGGTTCTGCACAGACTTGGGTCTATAGATAGGTTCTTGAACAAATTCACTCTCATTGCTTAAAGCAAGTTTAACATCGAGGCACAAGCAAAATTAAAGATCATAACATCATGATTATGGAGAAAAATAACTGACCCTGGAGAGACAATATGCTAAGAGCATTAATGAGATTTTGGCCCAACCCCCTCAGCCCCTCTCACACAAGACCCCAAAAGAAAAGACAAGCCCCTGACAGACATCATCCAGGCTTCTTAGACTGATTTAGATCATGTGACTCCTAACAGTGCAAGATAAATCACTGTACTATTACTATGTAATAACATAAAATATATTTCATCGTTAGGGCTGTACAATATCAGAAAAATCTGTGATATTATATTGCACATATACATCACAATATTTTGTTCACAGTATAAAAAACATTCTTGAATAGTTATATTTGAAAGGAATTAATTATTCTATGATGATTTTGTTGGGGATTGCATCTTTTCATTCTGAAATTTTTTGGGGAAATATAATGCTTTATTTTAAGGACAAATTCAGTGAGTGAATTCTAAACAAATGATATGGCCTTGAAGTTGCCATAATTGCTGCTGCCCTGTCTAAGCTCCAGACCAGGAAGGGCTTCGATGTAACCTCTAAAACCCAACAAAACAAAGGTGTGGCATGAGCCAATCCTCAAACACGTAACAATCAACTACATATACAACACAGAGCAAGAACAAAAGCAGCATATAACCTAACCCAAACTGGGCCTGACCGTCTGGATATTTCACAGAGGAGAGGCCCATGACTTTCAGCCAATTATCAATTTGGCATGATTTCATTATTCCAACGTACACAAAAAGACTGAAGAGTTTCAAGAGTGTAACCTCACAAATGCATTTCAGATTGAGGTAACTGAAGAAAATGTGAGTGATGCGCACTTTAGCTCTTCAAGGCCCATTCACACCAGCCACGATGACTACAACAAAAACTAGTCACTAAAAGCAGCCACACTAACTGATGATAACTTTCTGTTTCTGCACACAGCAGTTATGTAATCTGCAACTATAAATGCTCAAGCTGTTTAAAGTCGGTAGGCTGTGATTCTCCATGCTTTCAACATTCATCAACTGATAACAGTTTTGTTATAGCTATGGTTGAGACTTCCCTGTTCTCATGAAATTAGAATGATTATTAACACTTACAGTATAAAAAGCCTTTTTACACTTACAGTATAAAAAGTAGGGTGATGTTCACTACACTGTAATGAGACATGTTTTAAAGGGTTGAAGGCACAGGATGCATGCTTGTACAGAAAAGGACAATTAAACTACTTTTAACTTGACATGGTGTCTTAAAAACAACAAGGGTCCAAGACTAGCATAATAAATCATCAGAGTACACAATAAACAAAAATCTATATGGATAATGCTAAATTAATGAAAACAATAACAGGAAAGTAAGATATTCATATTCTTGACAACTAGCTGTTTCTAATTTCATCCCATTAACATTAGAGCTAAAATACTAAAGCTAACACAAAAATTAATAGAAAAAAGGTGAAACTCTAACTGACAAACTCGAACATCTGGAATCATACACCTTTTAATAACATGCTATGAATCTAAACCTAGTTTGATATTTTAGCAGTTTGAGAGAACCACTATGCGGAGGAAGTGAAACGAATCGTTGCTGCGAGTTTGGTTTCCTGTTTTGAGATAGTTTTTGACTGTGAATGGCAGCATGTTAGGTAACAAGTCAAATCTCAAATACAGCCTTGCAAAAACCTTTATTAGACCTCAGTATCTCCTAGACTTGACTCCGAACAGAACACATGACTCATTTTCCTACATAAATCACCTGACCTTCTCTGGCAAGATCCTTACTGCTATTTACAGTAGTCTACATTTGTTTATAAACTAAAGTTGCAATGTGAGCATATACTGCATGCTGTGTCCATAACTACACATTCCCAAATGTTATTTTCTATATTATTGGCATATAGGAATGTTCTATAGTTTTGTACTTTTAAGTTGCCCTACTAAATTTGTGAATGTAATTTCATTAGATACAAAATATCAAACCAAACTATTCTAAACTCTTTTCTTTTTGAGATGATTTCTATTTAGCTGGTGTTTTGGTGATTTTGTATATATGAAGTCAGCTCTCATCAAGTTCACACAGGTGTCCTAGCAGAGTAACATTTGCCTTGATTTTTAATGGTACATCTTTTTTCTTTTTTTTATCAAACATTTTGCTCTAGAACTGTGCTTATAGTGTTTTTATCTAAAATGAATGCTGCTTGTTTTGATATTTTGATATCTAATTCTATCAAATTGTAGTTCAGCAACATTTAACATTGTGGTTTAACTTTAAGTATACAAATTAGTTTCACTGTATCCGCCTGATTTAAGAGAAACCTCAGCCAACTTGAAAGTTATCCTGCGTGATATAGCAAATTAGCATTTATTATGATAATATTTATTATCACAATCATAAACAGACTTTTTGTATCCCAGATAGTTTTACAGTTTAATGCATTTTGTTATTATTCTTTAATGCACTTTGTTATTTAGCTAATAAATCAGAAGTCTTGCACATTCACAGAAAATAGCTTACTTCCGTGTTGCAAAATAAGATGGGTAGCATAGAATCAAACAAGAAAAGTTACTACTTGTTTGGACTGATGTCTTGCAGGAGGTAAGCAGCATGTATCTCAATGTAACCTGCATGTGTCATACAAAATCCTTGTTTTATGAGACGTATATGGAACATCCAAACAGCTATGTTGCAGTGGTTAAGAATACAGTGAACCTTTGAACAGGTCATAAACACCCAACAAACATGTCTGATTTCTAACCTAAAAACAAATGGGTACAGGGACCAATTCTCACTATTAACTAGTTGTTATTAATTTTTTTTTGCTTTTTATGCATTTTTTATAGATAGTACATTAGAAAGATGACAGGAAAGCACTGGGAGGAGAGAGGGGAGTGGGACTGGCAAAGGAACTTAAGACAAAAATCGAACTCGGGTCGCCATGAGCGCTGTTGCGCAGAGTGACTATTCTTAAAATATATTGGCTCTTTATTAGTACTTATAAAGCACATTCTGCATGACCATATTCTAAATCTATAACCCTTCCCAATACCTAAACTTAACAACTACCTTACTATTAACAAGGAGCTATAATTAAGTTATAGAGGTAAAAGTCATAGTTAATGGTTTGTTAATGGCAAGAATTGAACATAAAAGTGTATTTAATCAAGACACTTGCCAGGACAGAAAGGTGAATTCTTCTGAAAAGAATAGGTAACCCAAAATGTACGGTTCTTCTATTATTTACTTACCCTTATGTGGTGCCACAACTCATATGACATATTTCTTTAGTGGAACACAAAATTAGATTTAAGGCAGAATGCAAGTGAAAAGTGACTGGGAGTGCCTAATGTTGCCTTTTGTGCCCCACAAAAGAAAAAAGTTAAACAGGTTTTGAATGACATCAGAATGAGTAAATGATGACAGAGTGTTTGTTTTGGGGTAAACTATACCTTCTAAGCCACTTCATAAAGACATCCTATTTCTTTAATACATGTGTAGTAAGTAAATGACCAATGTAGTTCTTATGCTAAATATCATACCTTTTTTCCTGTTGAGCCAGTCTTCGAGAGACAGGATCGCCCAAGGGAGAGGTAGCCCCCAATGACCTCAATCTCCTCTGCAGCAGGGTAACGCTTTTTAATCAGGGTTCCCAGATGGGCATAAGGGGCCTGTGGTGTGTGTGGAGATTCACCGACGACTTCTGGGGTCTCATCAGGGCCAGACGGGGCCTCGGGCCTCCGTTTCGGAACAATTGTAAACGTATTTCCTTTGCGCCTCTGCACTGCAGGGCTCAGGACGGGTGGCGTGGGCTCCACGACTATGTCATCAATGTTTGTGATAGGCAGCTCATCAACCAGAGGTTCCTTTGGAGATGAGACTGATTTGACGGGAGAGCCAATTGAGGGTGGAGAAGCTGGGGCTGGAGAGGTGAGTGTGGCAGGTGGGGTATGTTGTGGAGACCCTGTTTTGGCTTCTATGGTCACCTTTTCTGTAAGCTTTGGTGTGGAAGGTATGAAGGAAGCGGGCAAGGGGGTTGGCACTGCGGGCTCTGAAGCTGCCACACCCACCAGGGGTCGTGGGGATGGGGGGGAAAGTACAGGGCTGGATGGGGCGGTGCTGCCAGGTGACGAAATGGCTGCATGACTCTTGGGAATGACGGTGAAGGAATTGCGAGACTGGAGTCTTAAGTTGGCGAGTGCACGAGCCTGTAGATCCCCAGGCGGAAGGAGAGAAAGATCAGGGCGAGGGGACGGGCAGATCTCAAAGCTGGGTGATAAGGGGGGTGATGTGGGGCTAGGAGTACAGTCGGCACGAGCATGGTGGCTCTCCGGAGAGCATGGCACCTTGGCTTTAGAGGCCCCATCTGTGCTGTCCCAGTCCCGTTCTCTAACAGGCTTGGACAAAGACCTCTCAGTGTCCTCCTTTGGATACACAGTGACACTTCTTCCCCCGCTCCCCTCGAAACGTCTACATGAAGACACTAACTGAGGGGATCCGGAAACGGGTGTACTACTCCCTGAGTCACTAGGAGAGGTGTGATGGTTGCCCATGGAAGACAGGACATTTTGGAAGACCTTGCTCTGTGGAGATCTGGCTTGTGGAGACACTGGGCATTTTGGCACCACATCTGGCGTGGGTCTGGAGCTTGGCCTGACAGGACTAGAGTCTAAGTCCAGGAGGTTTTCCGTGCTTCGTGACTTGGCCTGCAACTTGCCATAATTCATGTCAAATTTCTGTAACATACGACTCACCCTTCCTTGCCCCTCCAGCGGGGCGGACGCGGGTCTTCCCAGCGTGCTGAGGTTCTCCTCGCTTTTACTAAGCGCAGTATCGTAAATGACCACTTCCTTCGCGCGTATCTCCGTAACCGGACTACCTCTCCGGTCTAACAGGTCACTGAGAGAGCTGTATCCGCTCACCGTGCCGTTCTGCTGCAGTTTCGATGCATGATTCGAACCACATCCTTCCGAGAAGTACTCCGGGTCGGATTCAATAATGATGATATTCTCAGCGCGTATAGTCCGTATCCCGGGAACGCCGCCGTATAACTCGAGGATGTGCTGAACCGGTCGCGCGGCGTTCTCTTGGCGCTGACGCTTCTTGCGTTCTTTTTCTAGTTTAATGAATGGGTTTTCCTGCAGCGGACCCAAGCTCTCTTGTGATACCAGGCTCTCCTGAGCTCTGTTGTCTCTCGCAGTTCTCTCCTCCGTGCGGCTCGGGTCAGCTGATGGCCAATGCTCTTTTGTTTTCACCGGTGACAGATCCGGGCTTTTGTTCGCGCGCTTGGCAGCGGTAATGGTATAGTTCCTGCTAGAATGTGCGCTGCTAATATCATCCTTGCTTTTGCTGGCCGTTACCTCGCCGTTAAATTGAGATGCGACGGACTCGGCACCTGCTCCGGTCCCACCGCCCTTCGTCTTTCTCCGCTCAAGGATCTCGCGTTTCCAGGCCGGCATCCTCGGGCTCTCCTGCCCTGGCTCTTGGCGAAGAACGCGAAGATCCCCGCCCGACATTATGGGAGAAATTGGTTTTATAGGGGTACGTGTGAAACCAAATAATCTCTCGCCGTACCTGCAGCGCCTCTTCTTATTCGTAATCGCACGTCATTGCAGCCGCAACAATGTATCCTGCATGATGATTATGTGCCGGTCTATCCTACCGACAGGACCCCGCCCTCGGAGTCTTACGTCAGCTTTTTGTCTCAGGGTGCACAAGTATAGGTCTCTGCAGGAAAGTAATGGGGAGTTACTAGATCAAGGTGTTTTTACACCATGATACCTGATTGGTTGATGTAATAGTGACGTTAGGTTTAGGGGTGGGGTTGGGTAAGGGCGATCATTTAGATTGCATGATTCAGAAACACCCAGCAGTTTAAAAACACCCACATGGTGATAAACGCCCACTTTTGCTTAAGTCTCCAGGGTGGACACCTCATTTGGTCAGTTTGACTCGAGGCACACCTTTTGTTTTAACATATGCCCCGCCCCCTACTTTCTACTATTGTGAAGCTTGAAGCGAGCCCTGTCAGTCAAACACAGCGAGACCCGCCCATTTCGTATCCTTAACCCTTTCTTTATTTCGAAATTGTTTATATTATGAATGGGCAAAACTGCAGGCTGTTTGGAGCAATTTACAATACGCAAGATAACATTAAGTGTAAAATGAATAACAAATAGTTCCTGTGTGTGTGTGTGTGTGTGTGTGTGTGTGTGTGTTCAAGCACTTGGTGAATAAAACGCATTCTAATTTTTATAAATGTTCTAAATGTTATGTAAAAACAATAGAAGTAATATAAATTGCAATAAATTATGCATAAGTAAAATAAAATACATTATTTTAATAAGAAACAAAGCAACAAAAGGTAAGACATTTTAAACATTTTTTTTTTCTACATTTCAAAATCGAAGGTTGTATTTTGAGAGTTGTAATGTTCCATTGACCATGGCGTGGTGCAACTATTTGTCGCTGTATTAATCTAGTTTTAATCCGGAGGGGGGAAAAATGGAATTAAAATGAAAATAAATATTACAAAATAAATAAATATGTGTGTAAATACATGATTACAGTAGACTTATTTTTTTCGAATGCAACAAATACGAAGGTGACTAGCAGGATCAAAACGGATTGTTTGATTAAAGAAATCTGATCAAAAGTAGAATATGCTATATAATGACGTGGTAAGGCTAATGTCCTCGTCACTCTAATAATCCGGGTTTAATCCATAGACAGTAAAATAAAGGGTTTAATCAGATTAATTAAAGGGCACAGAAATAAAGATTATAGCAAGGGATCAAAAGTAAAACGCGTCAAGTTAATTATAGGCTAGTCTATTATGCACATGAGTAAATTTTGATAACCTCATAATCAGGAAGGGACAACACTGAAAAAAGTTCATTTAAGATTAGCATGTACGACCTTTAGTACAGCTGTTGGCATTTACAGCCACAATGGGTTGTAGTAGGTACTGCACGTCCAGTTAATTATTTCAAAGATGCCTTAACATATGTTCAATGCAATTATTTTATGCTATCACGAACCGAGTGCAAAGTCCAAAAATAACATGGTTTATCATTTACAGTAATACAGCCTTAATAACAAGTAATACATATAAATGCTTTCTGTGCATCTATCTAATATAAAGTAACAGGAAGGCTGTTTATTAAATGTCCTTTATCCTTTTGGTTTAATACATACTGCAGCTGGAGTGTTGTTTCCATTAGATATAATTTAATCAATTTAGTTTCCGATAAAATATTTCTTTCATTTTAACTAGAGCTCATTTTTCTATTTCTCTTTAGAAATTATACATTTAAGAAAACGTTTCACTACATCAGTAAGGATATGTATGTAATGAATTTTGAACTAGCTGCTCTTTAATGATACAACTCTCATAAAACATTTTTTAAATGATAACTTAATGAAACTGCATGGTTTGTCCTGTTTGGAGCTCCTATAACGAGACAAATTAGAAGGAATGCAGGATTAATTACATCTATAGTGCCATCTAGTGATTATTATTGGACGTACGTGTTTTTTTTTTTTTTTACACATTGGCTTATTTAGAATTTTCTTCTCAAAAACATCAAACATCGTACTAGCTTTTCTTAATAAAGAATTACATTTAGGTCACTTCAAGGCATGGTCAATAACAAACCAAGGAAGATCAAGAGTGTTGAATATTGATGGTTTATTTACAACTGTACAAACAACAATACAATGTATTAACACAGATAAAGCAACATTTACAGTATTCAGAATTCTAGACCAAATCTCTCTTAGCACTTAAGGACAATAATAATAATAATCAAAATTGCACATTATTTTTAGCATTATTTTTGATGCCATGTTTGCATGTTTGAACCTGTGAAAATACAAAATAAAAAAATAAATAGTTCACAATGATTATGCAGTTTACAATGATTCGCTCCTCCTGGTTTGAATGATACCTGCAGAAGTCCTTTTAATTCGTTCGCATAAGTCCATTGACATGTGTGCGTACAGTTTGTCCTTTAATTGACACGACAAGCACGAATCATGAGCAGCTGCAGAAGGATGAACAGTGGGGAAACAATAAGCCCGAACCACAAATCACTTTGTGCCTGGTTCTGTTCAGCCAATTTCTGGCATAGCAGCACCTCACACACCAGCTTGAGGCTGAGCAAAGTAAGCACCCACAGCAATCGCAGCACAGCCAGCCGCTTCTCTCCTTCTTGATAGAGGCGGATGGACACAATGGCTGTGAAGTAAGTGCTGAGGCCATCAGCAGCAAACAATGGTGAGAAGACAAGCCACCAGCTCATCTCAAGAGTCTGCTTGTCCACATCCATGTGTAGGGCCACCAGCACGCTGAAGACCAGCAGTGCACTCAAGTGGAGGAACAGCTCGAATGTGGCAAAGCCCAACCATTGCACCAGCTCTCGCAGAGAGAACAGCATTATTACCTGCACCACGGAGTTTTGTTTACTAGGGGACTTAGGTCAAAACACTAGCCTAGGAAACTGGGAGTGAAGATAAACATGTAATGGGCATTCAAGTCTATGAAAAATACTCCACTGATAATCAATTCACTATTTTGGCAGTATCATGTTGTTTTGGAGATGTACTGTACCAGGTCCACCTAATGACTTCTAAAGGATTTGACTCTCTGTCAAAACCTGAAAAAGGAAGAAAAATACTTCATTATTAAGACCAAAAACAATGCAACTACAATTCAAATTTGGAAAATATTGCATGTAAAACACTTGGTACGATTGTAGACTGATAAAATCACATTGTAACGTACATGTCCCAAAAACAAGGTTGACGGTATTCTATGACTAAATGATTAACATTAACATCAATCCAGAAGCCAGTATGGTTTATTTCACTATCCTCAACATTATTGCTATTGTATCTTAAAAATTATAATCCAGGTAAACACTATGCTGATAAACATGTTGTTAGACAATTAACGTCCATCATTTTGCGGAATTGAATGTATAAACAAGCGAACTGTCGGTTAGCATATGATGACGAGTATTAAATGTGCTAATAATATACTTGGAAAAAAAAAACGTTTACCTCACAGCTATCGTTCACAGTGAAGGTGAAAGACACATATATAACAGTAAGCTACATTTTCAAAGACTCGGTAATGAACTGCTGAGTTGACAGCGGTGGATAAGCAGCTGTTAAACACACAAGCTAGCTGAGAGGACTATTTTCCATCCAATAGGAGCCCGGGTCAAATATCGCGACATTCGCGAGATCTCATATGCGAGTCGTAAGAAATATCGCGAGATCCTTAGAGGATTTTCTACGGAAGCCGAGAAAACAGAAAGAAGCAATGAATGATAGAAAAGGGACAATACTAGCATGTAACTGAATAATGATACGACGGGCGTGGCTTATCTGTTCCAGCCTTTTTTAATTAGACACTCACTAAAAACACTGTATTTTCTTTTCTATGATGCAGCATTCAAAGTTCATCGCTGAAATAAAACGTAGACATCGATATCACGTTGTATGAGGTCTTTTTCTTCGCGCTATGTAGGACTTTTGATTTAATAATAAAAAAAATAAACATTATATAAGCTTGCAGAAGGATACTTTATTTATATCTCAGATACAAGAGCATCACATTTTGAACATTTACAAGTTATATAAATATGTATAGTACAAAAACCTACTGAAAGCTAAACGAAGAATTTGGCTCTCTGAGCCATCCAGCGCCACCTGGAGGAATACAAGTTTCGTCGAACAGGAAACAGTTGACAGCTAGGAACATTCTAATCTTAAAATGAAATGTACACATTCGTTCGAGGTTCGAGGAGAAATACTTTAACGTTAGCAAGATCGGTCATTTACGGGATCCCATTAGCAGTGACCAAACACAAAGTAAGTTCATTGTTTAACCGTTTCATGATAATTCACATTTCAGTGTTTTGCTATGAAAAACTATTACGCAATAGGCATGCTTGCATATATATATAGACATCTTAGTAAGTTGAATTTATATAAATTCAGTATTAGTGTACCAATTTTTTTTTAATCGGTGTTACATGGGTTACAACAAAATTCCAAAACACATCAAAATTTTGGTAACTGATTAATCATATATAATCATATGTGTAAAATGTGATTTTCTTTAAATGTCTGCAAAGTGATAATTTCTGCACGCTTGCGTTTGTTGTATGGCTACAATGTGTCAGTCACTCTTTGCTCATTCATTCATTCATTCATTCATTCATCCATTCAGATTTCTTTTCATGAAATCAGAAGACAAAATAATTTAATTACTCCCAACCACTCTGAATGTGTCTTAATTAGTCATTTTCTTTTTTTACAGTTATTTAATGTTTTCCCCAAATCAACAGTTTGTCATTATCAGTATTTTTAGTAATGTGTAAATCAAGAAATTATTTAATAATGTTAGGCTAATAATCATTTTCATAATTATTTTAAGATCTCTAAATGTATTAAAAATTATTAGTTTTACTCCTAGAATGTAGTGAGGGTTAATGTTTAAATGAGAAAATCTACTCAGTTTCACGTTACCTGAAAACAAGCCTTAACATGCTTTCTATTGCAGTTTTTGTTTTCAGGTGGATTTTTTGTTTTAATTATCTTTTTTTTTTTTTTTTTCTTCTGGGAAACGAGACTGCATCTGATTAACAATATTTATGAATATGTAACTATGATTCATAATTCTGCAGTTATGTAGATTGTGTCAGTAAGTGTTTGTCTTCTGTTTGAATCTATAGGACGATGACACAGCCGGCAGACTCTATTTTACATAGCGGTTACTTTCACCCCATTCTGCGACACTGGCAGTCCTGTGCTTCAGACCTTAGACCAGATAACCTCATATATCCTATCTTCATTACGTAATGTCTTCTCTCTCTCTCTCTCTCTCTATATATATATATATATATATATATATATATATAGTTATGTTATTATTGAACGTTTCTATTTGTTAATTTGTTGTAAATGAATAGTAATAGTTATTATGTCTCCTTCTGTATAATTTTAACAGTGACAGTCCTGATGCAGTGGAACCAATTTCAAGTCTTCCTGGTCAAGCGAGGTATCTGTGATGGGTATTGAAGAGAGAGGACTCAAATGCGAGGGCAAAATGACAGTCTTTAATCAAACAAAGGAAAGCCACAGGAAAATCCAACTAAGGAGTACAAAGATGAGAACCAAGGAAGACCCGAAGGCTGGGTTTAACTAACACAGGAAACCTCTGTGGCTGGAACGACCAGAAGGCTGGCGAGGTGGAGGCTTGACCGGGCTCAGGGGAGAGCCGGGGATCGGAGCTCGCAGAGCGGGGCGGTCGCGGCGTAGAACAGCAGGTAAGGTTCTGTGGGGTGCAATGGGTGAGCACAGAGACGTACAGGTAATGATAGCAGACAACTAACTTCACCCCGACTGGACAGGACAGGACAGGACAAGACCAATTGCTAACATGGACGCCAAAGGCAACGGCTTCATTCGGAAGTAACAATCTGACAAAGAGACACGGGAACGAGAGGGTAGAAGTAGCCCAAATAACGAGGCAGGATGAGAACCAGGTGAAGGGGAAATTATCTTAATGAGAAGTGAAGACAGCTGTGACACAGAAGCGAAGAGCGAGGGAGACAGGAGGGGATAAACCAGCAGGGGGAGACAGAGAGAGAAAAAGAGAGAGATAGAGACAGGATCATGACAAGACCATGACAGTATCATTCTTCACTGCTAAGTAGTAAAAAATATAATTGAATCTGCTATTGGATGAAAGATTCTTAGTGGATTATTAATGGAGTTTTTAAGCAAAGTATCAAGAGGATTTTAACTGGTTCAGGACATATATGAATAGTGTTTAAAATACTGTATTGTGAAATTTCATTACTTTACTTTCTATCAGTGTGCATTAAATAAGCATACACTCACCTAAAGGATTATTAGGAACACCATACTTATACTGTGTTTGACCCCTTTCGCCTTCAAAACTGCCTTAATTTTACGTGGCCTTGATTCAACAAGGTGCTGAAAGCATTCTTTAGAAATGTTGGCCCATATTGATAGGATAGCATCTTGCAGTTGATTTGTGGGATGCACATAATTTTCGTACAGTGAAATCATTGTCATGTTCAAGAAACCAATTTGAAATGATTCAAGCTTTGTGGCATGGTGCATTATCCTGCTGGAAGTAGCCATCAGAGGATGGGTACATGTTGGTCATAAAGGGATGGACATGGTCAGAAACATTGCTCAGGTAGGCCGTGGCATTTAAACGATGCCCAATTGGCACTAAGGGGCCTAAAATGTGCCAAGAAAACATCCCCCACACCATTCAATTTAGGTTAAAGGTCTAATAAAATGACAATGTGCCAGAATGCCAGAATATTTTAGCCTAAATTAAGCTGTCAGGTTAATTTGTAGTTCTTGATAAACTTTTTCTTAAAAGACACTATAAGGAAGATTATAGACAATAAGTAAACTTTTTGTTTTAAAAATATACAAGATGTTTGATGTCAAGTCAAGTCACCTTTATTTATATAGCACTTTAAACAAAATGCATTGCGTCAAAGCAACTGAACAACATTCATTAGGAAAACAGTGTGTCAATAATGCAAAATGATGGTTAAAGGCAGTTCATCATTGAATTCAGTGATGTCATCTCTGTTCAGTTAAATAGTGTCTGTGCATTTAATTGCAATCAAGTCAACAATATCGCTGTAGATAATTAATGTTAATGCAGCCTAAAAATCCTTTAACGGATTTGGATATTAAAAGCATATTAGTATGTTATGTGTAAGCCAGGTTAAAGAGATGGGTCTTTAATCTAGATTTAAACTGCAAGAGTGTGTCTGCCTCCCGAACAATGTTAGGTAGGTTATTCCAGAGTTTAGGCGCCAAATAGGAAAAGGATCTGCCGCCCGCAGTTGATTTTGATATTCTAGTTTTGATTTTGAGTTTTGAGAACGTAGCGTACGTAGAGGATTATAATGTAAAAGGAGCTCATTCAAATACTGAGGTGCAAAACCATTCAGGGCTTTATAAGTAATAAGCAATATTTTAAAATCTATACAATGTTTGATAGGGAGCCAGTGCAGTGTTGACAGGACCGGGCTAATATGGTCATACTTCCTGGTTCTAGTAAGAACTCTTGCTGCTGCATTTTGGACTAGCTGTAGTTTGTTTACTAAGCATGCAGAACAACCACCCAATAAAGCATTACAATAATCTAACCTTGAGGTCATAAATGCATGGATTAACATTTCTGCATTTGACATTGAGAGCATAGGCCGTAATTTAGATATATTTTTGAGATGGAAAAATGCAGTTTTACAAATGCTAGAAACGTGGCTTTCTAAGGAAAGATTGTGATCAAATAGCACACCTAGGTTCCTAACTGATGACGAAGAATTGACAGAGCAACCATCAAGTCTTAGACAGTGTTCTAGGTAATTACTAGCAGAGTTTTTAGGTCCTATAATTAACACCTCTGTTTTTTTCAGAATTTAGCAGTAAGAAATTACTCGTCATCCAGTTTTTTATATCGACTATGCATTCCATTAGTTTTACAAATTGGTGTGTTTCACCGGGCCATGAAGAAATATAGAGCTGAGTATCATCAGCATAACTAGTGAAAGCTAACACCATGTTTCCTGATGATATCTCCCAAGGGTAACATATAAAGTGTGAAGAGTAGCAGCCCTAGTACTGAGCCTTGCGGTACTCCATACTGCACTTGTGATAGATATGATACATCTTCATTCACTGCTACAAACTGATGGCGGTCATATAAGTACGATTTAAACCATGCTAATGCACTTCCATTAATGCCAACAAAGTGTTCAAGTCTATGCCAAAGAATGTTGTGGTCAATTGTGTCAAACGCAGCACTAAGATCCAATAAAACTAATAGAGAGATACTGTACACCCACGATCAGATGATAAGAGCAGATCATTTGTAACTCTAAGGAGAGCAGTCTCAGGACTATGATACGGTCTAAATCCTGACTGGAAATACTCAAATTTACCATTTTTCTCTAAGAAGGAATATAACTGTGAGGATACCACCTTTTCTAGTATCTTGGACAGAAAGGGGAGATTTGAGATTGGTCTATAATTAACTAGTTCTTTGGGGTCAAGTTGTGTTTTTTTGATGAGAGGCTTAATAACAGCCAATTTGAAGGTTTTGGGGACATATCCTAATGACAATAAGGAATTAATAAAAGTCAGAAGAGGATCTATGACTTCTGGAAGCACCTCTTTTAGGAGCTTAGATGGTATAGGGTCTAACATACATGTTGTTGGTTTAGATGATTTAACAAGTTTATACAATTCTTCCTCTCCTATAGTAAAGCATGAGTGAAACTGTTTCTCAGGGGGTCTATAGTGCACTGTCTGGTGTGATACTGTAGCTGACGGCTAAATGGTTGCAATTTTATCTCTAATAGTATAAATTTTAGAAGTAAAGTAGTTCATAAAGTCATTACTGCTGTGGTGTTGGGAAATGTCAACACTTGTTGATGCTTTATTTTTCGTTAATTTAGCAACTGTATTGAATTAATTCCTGGGGTTATGTTTGTTTTCTTCTAAAAGAGAAGAAAAGTAATCGGATCTAGCAGTTTTTAATGCTTTTCTGTAGGATAGGTTACTTTCCCGCCAAGCAATACGAAATACCTCTAGTTTTGTTTTCCTCCAGCTGCACTCCATTTTTCGGGCTGCTCTCTTTAGGGTGCGAGTATGCTCATAATACCATGGTGTTAAACTGTTTTCCTTAACCTTCCTTAAGCATAACGGAGCAACTTTATTTAAAGTGCTAGAAAAGAGAGAGTCCATAGTTTTTGTTACATCATCAGATGTAACAAAGATGGATGTAACAAAGATGGATGTATTTAAAGTTTGGGCTCCTGTTCTGAGATAAGCTTCAGGCAGGGTGGAGCTGGAGGTAGGCAACAAAGCACAAAGATAAACCAAGGATCCATTTATTCTCTGTGGTTATGTCCCCTTTGGATAGCACAAGTATTCATTGTCAAAGAGGTCTGGTTAGATTGTCTTCAGAATGGAGCACTGTCATTCCGGTTACTGAATACTTTCTAAAATTACTATGTGAAACAATGCACACTGTGCAGCTGTAAACATTTAGTATTAAACATAATTTTGTCATTGCAGCTGCTGTTAAGAGAACATGGGTAATATCCTGAAACTTGTGCTTAGAACTGCACTTAACCCTAGTGGGCCCTATTTTAACGATCTGAAACGCAAGTGTCAAAGCGCGAAACGCAAGTAAGTTTGTGGGCGGGTCTCGGCGCTGTTGCTATTTTCCCGGCGGGATAAATGGCTCTTGCGCCCGGCGCAAATCTAAAGTGGGTTGGTCTGAAGTAGCTTCATTATTCATAGGTGTGGTTTGGGCGTAACGTGAAATAAACCAATCAGAGCGTCATCCAACATTCCCTTTAAAAGCAGGTGCGCAAGTTCCATTATGGATTGCTATTATTATGGCGTATTTACCAGGCGCACGCCAGGAGCGGTTCACAGCCGAGGAGACTGATGTTCTTGTAAGAGCAGTGAAAGACAGAGAAGTTGTGTTGTATGGGGATGGGAGAATAATTAGCCTGAATAATTTGTAAGCTAGATTTATGCCTATTTTGTTCACATCTTCGTGGCACACCACAATGATTTCCGTCATCTCATGTCTTAATATTTTTTTAGTATAACAATTTATGATTTGCAAAAATAACTGTTGCATCTGTGTAGATAACATGAGCAAAGTGTATGCGCGTTGTGCACGCTATACATTATGGTCAAGCATGCGCCCTTAAAATAGCATAATGATCAACACGCAACGCGCCACTGACTTTAGACTAGGTTTTTTCTGGTCAGTGGCGCAATTGTTTAATGGAACAGCAAAATAGCACCAGGGATTGTTTGCGCCGGAACACGCCTCCTTTTTTGCGCTGAACTGCCCAGGGAGCGCAAGTGCATTCACTAGTTTAGCGACGTGCCTCTGTGGAGGGAAAAGCGCACTTTGCGCGGGTGCAAAATAGGAATGACACATGCGTTGGTGTACAAAGTCAATTGCGCTGGGTGCAAGATAGGGCCCAGTGTATCATACGTATATAAAAAAAACAAATGCCATTGTATTGTTAAGACATCTTAGTCAAGATATGACATATGATGTTTTTGTGTATTTTTCAGATATGGTGTAAATAAGATAGAGGGTTTACTTCGTCCCCTTGTGGACAAAGGTCTGAAGTGTGTGCTGATTTTTGGAGTTCCTGCAAAAGTTGCGAAGGTCAGTGAAATGTTTTAGTTGTATTTCATTTATATTAAAGTTTCAGTATTATTGTTGTCAATAATGTAAGTCATGGTATATCATGAAGAAATTAGGGCAGTAAAGCTATTAAGAATTTTTAATCAATTAATTGAAAAATTTTTTGATTAATTTAATTAACTTCACATCAAATTTGACTGACACTTTACCCTCAAAAGTGTATAAATGTCACAAAAGAATAATGTAATTATTCTGTTAAATAAGAGAGGCATCAAATAAACATAAAAATTAGCTACAATGCCCATGATTGTTTATGTATTTATTTTTAGAAGCTGCATCCAAATAAGTTTATTGCAGCATAGATATAACATGAATGCATTCACACTGCAATTAGAAATGCATAAATAATTCCATGAGATTAATGGATTTTAAATGGTTATTAAAGGGATTGCTCAGCTAAAAATGGAAATTCTGTCGTCATTTACTTTGTTGTTTCAAATCTGTATGACTTTCTTTTATGGAACATGACTTTTTGTGTTTTTTGTTTTTTTTTTTCCTTACAATGAAAGTCACATGTAACCAAAAAATAAAATAAAAAATTGGTTAACAATATTCTTAAAAATATCTTCACTGGTGGCCGGTGCAGCATTCTATATTTTCCATGCAGAGTGAATTTCTTTTTGCCTGTGCATTAAATTAGAACTCTTGTGGGATGTGTGTATTTGTGTAAAATATATGTAAATTTTGTTCTGTGTAATAGTGACTGGATAGCAAACTCAGTGATAGTGTCCCCTTCTCTCCTCCACTCTGCAGCACACCACACTCATACTTGCTACATTTTTCAAAACTGTAGTGGTAACTAGACAGTGCTGTAATAGGGGGTTTCATGTCCTTTTAAAGGGGTCACATGATGCAATATTTACATTTTTCCTTTCTCTTCGGAGTGTTACAAGCTCTTGGTGCATGAAGAAGATCTGAAAAGTTGCAAAGACTAAAGTCTCAAATTCGAAGAGATATTCTTTATCAAAGTTAAGACTCTGCCACGCCCCCCTAAAACGGCTCATTCAAACACGCCCCCTACATGTCTACATCACGATGTTGGAATATTTGTGAAATGCTAAATGCCGCCCAAATTTTTCCGCAATGAAGTAATGCATGGTTAGCACAGTTAGTGTTGAAGCAGCCATGTCAGGGAGATGCTTTGTGTATCTAGGCGAAAGCAAAAGCACTTTATTTGGCCTTCTTAAGTAGAATCTTTGCATTTAGGAATCTTTACAATTACTTAAAACAGAACAGCAACGCAATTTATGGACGACCGTTTCATGGGAGTAATTTTGATTTTGCTATACAATCTGGCGCTTCTGTATCAACTACTGTAAATATGTTTTGTTATTAGTTTAAGTATTTGCCATTGAAGGTTCAAATGCAGAGTTTTGCACGTTGCTTGTGTGTGCTAGAGAAAGAGAAACATCACAGTGGAGTCAGCTGTCTTAACCGTATGTGGCTTGGTACTGCAAATACACATGAGCTTCATCACTGTGTCTGTCACACCAATCTGTTCCCCTTTGGGGTTGAACTGATGGCAAAACTAAGGACATTATATTAATTGTCTTTACATTTATTTTGAAAGATGAAGCTTGTGATTATGGAAAGGGGTGTTACATTTCCGACGAGTGCTTGTGGTTTTCGGTCAGTTGGCAAATCAGCAGACTGTGCTTGTCAGAAGGAGGGGCTTTGTAGAAAATGACGTATTTGAGAGAGAAGGGGCATAGAGGACCAACAATAATGTATTGTAAAGTATTTTTAAAATGTGGTGTTTTTTGAACATTTAAAGCATGTCAACATATTCTGTTACACCAAGTACACAAAATAAAGATCTTTAAAAAAGCATCAACTAATTGATTAACTTAACTAATTAAATTAACACTAAACCAATTTTTTTTGTTTTCTTAGGATGAAAGGGGCTCTGGGGCGGACACAGATGACACTCCTGCAGTGCTGGCTGTGAAGAAACTGAGAAGCACATTCCCTGACCTTTTGTTGGCCTGTGATGTGTGTCTTTGCCCTTACACCTCTCATGGCCACTGTGGTTAGTTTCAGTACTAGATTTTTTTATTTTTTTTTGAAATGGACAATATTTTAAGCCAATAATAATTACATGTTATGGATCACAACCAAAAATAGATATCAAAGCTTCTATTCTACTTTGTCTTAATGAATTACAACAATAGAATAAAAATGAATAAAAACAATACAGGTAAAAGCTATAAAGAAAAATTCTAAAGAAACATTAAGATTCTTAACAGTGCTATTAAACTATGATTGTTATAAATGTACTAGAAAGTGTTTGATCACAGCAAAGGCAATCTAAATGCAAAAATAGGGAAAATTAACATAAACAAACCAACAATAAATAACAGGGTTTATGCGGGGTTGTAAAAGGTAGTAAAAGGTAGTAAATTAAATTATGCCAAATTAAGGCCAGTAAAAAGTAGTAAAAAGTAGTAAACATCATCTGACGAGGTAGTAAATTTTCGAAGCCCCATCTAACTGGGTCTATATCATGGGTGTCCAAACTAAGGCCCGCGGGCCAACTGCATCCCGCGGTCCAGTTTTTATTGGCCCGCAGCCAGGGTCCGAAATTAACACCCGCCAAGCGCCAAGTGCAGTTAGATTTTCCGTTTGGCGAGTAAATCTCGAAAGGGTATTCACACACTGGTGAGTGAATGTTCATCATACCAAAATAGTAAAAAAAAAAATTACAATTGCCTTTTGTAATGTTATGATGCCTGGAAATTAGTTCAAATCTCCTGCGAATCTAAAGCGAGCGAGCAAAAGCGTGCATGCAAGCCGTGTAGCGAGCGCACGGCAGAGAGGGAGAGACCTTGCGTGTGTGTCTCTCTCTCTCTCATGCAGTGGTGACGCGTTCATATAAACGGAACCTAAACGCTGTAAAAAAAAATATTAAGACATTTTAATTGTTTATTAATAATCAAGTGTTTCTGTGTCAGCTGCAAAGATGAAGTTGACACTGACTCGCGATCTTCGCAGTAGTGAATGCGCTGGAGAAAAATGCAGTTTTTACGGATTATCCTATAGCCTACTTTTATTTACCATATTTTTCGGACTATAAGTCGCACCTTAGTCCAAAAGTACGTCATGATGAGGAAAAAAAACATATAAATCGCTCTGGACTATAGACCCTTTTACAGTTGGTAAACAATGTGACGTATTTGTGTGGGCGGGGCTTAGCTGGAGGCAGAAAGATTCCCCTCAACACTTGAACAAACGGTAGCTAGCGAGTTTTTTTAGCTTGTTTTTTTAACAATGGCTGGAGAAAATCTGAATATATCTGCTTTATCTGAATATTTAAGGTCACTCACTGTCCGGGACCGTGATAATTATTTGAAAAAGTTAGCTTTTACGGACGGGACCAGATTGGTCGACCCGTACACAATCACTCATTGGATGGACGATCTGACAGGATTACCTCCGATTGAGTGGCCTGACATCTACACTTACCTGATAGAGAAACCGAGCGTGTATAGTAAAGAGAAAATGAGGGCGTATAAATCCTTAGATTAAATAAAGAGTGACATTACAGTAAAATTATTATTAAGATGTAATTAGTTTCTAGAAATAAAAATAGCAAATTAATTATAAACTTTCTGTATTTATTCTTTCTTACCATGTTCTTAAATTCCGGTCACAATTAATCACAACAATGTATATAAAATGTTCTCCGTCGATTCTGGCAACCAACAACACAACAAGACGACATTTTAAGCTTCTTGAGTAGCCGACCCTGTGTTGGTTTGTGTTAGCCGCCTCCAGTTTTCCGTTTGTTTTGCCTCCAGCTAGCGCCGTGACGTACCTCTGACGTCCGCGCAAAAGGGGTCTATAAGTCACATTTATTTAGAAATGAGAAAACATTACCGTCTACAGCCGTGAGAGGGCGCTCTATGTCTTCAGTGACTACAGGAGCACTGAGCAGCATTGAGCGCCCTCTCGCGGCTCGGAGACGGTAATGTTTTCTCTTGGTTCATGTCTCTTAGTTCATTTCTCTTTGTTCATGTCAAATTAATTTTGATAAATAAGTCGCACCTGACTATAAGTCGCAGGACCAGCCAAACTATGAAAAAATGTGTGACTTATAGTCCGGAAAATACGGTAGTTTTTTTAATGGTTCTGTTTAAAAGTAGAAATTTCAAGCTTTCTGTAAATAATAGATATAGGATATTTCTGATTTGTTTAGGTCTGTGAGGCAAGTAGCCTAGGCTACCTATACGCTGAGTTTCGGTTCATGTCTGAACGTGTTGTGATTTATACAAAATAATGAAACATGGATTAAAATTAAGATAAAATTAATACAAAACTAAATTCGTTTCAAAGAGAGGCTATGTGTTTTCTGTTTGAAGTTTTCTCTCTTTTCTCTCCTACAGAACCTCTCCTGACTTTCTCTTTCTTGCTCGCTCTGGTTCTCTATCTCTCCCTCCCAGTGTTATAATGAAGTTATATTTGCCTCTTTAAATTGTGATTAAATATGTTATTAATTAATTTTGGAAAGATATTTCATGTCTTTACTTGTCACTTTACTTAACACTTAACACTGCTACAGTTGAAGTTTGCAGCCGTGTTGGTAGTAAAAATATTGTGATGGTAGTAAAATAGGTGGTAAAAAGGTAGTAAATTCAATTTAAGAATCTCTGATTAAACCCTGAATAAGGAAATAAGTCTTTAATATTGGCTGATAACTAATATGCTACCAATAATTAATATTGTGCATTCCAATTTGTTTTATTACCATTTTTCTTTTTTTTTTTTTTAGCAAATACTAATTCTTAAAAAAAAAAAAATAATTCACATGAGATGAAGACTCCCTATAATGGTGGCTGCCATGTTGGGAACACATAACCATCTGAACACTACTGGCTTATAATTTCTTATTTTTCAGTCCATTCACATTTTTAACCCAAAGTATTATTTAAGGATGATGCAGCATCCATGTATAGAGCCCAAGACAACTGTTGAAACTGCCAGTGAAACTTAGACTTTTAAACATAAACAAATAATTAATTTTCTGGTATTTTTAAATAAACTCTTAACGGCGATACAATCATAGTGTATGATTTGTGACATTCTCTATGGCACCTTTAAGGAATCATGAGTGAAGGTGGCAGCTTGGATAATGCTGCAAGCTGTTTAAGGCTGGCTGAAGTAGCTCTGGCTTATGCTCAAGCAGGTTCGTTCTAAATTATATTCATTTGTAGACAGTTACACATACTGTGCATGTTTCAGTAATAGGTCTAAAGAAGTCATCTTCATCAAATCCTGTCGATGCTTTTTTCTCCTTCTAGGATGCCATATCATTGCCCCTTCTGATATGATGGATGGACGAATTGCAGCCATTAAGCAAGCTCTAATCGCCAATGATCTTGGCAACAAGGTTGAGAGAAATCTCACTTCTGGTTGCAAACAAAAGTTCTGAATTGAATACAGCAGATGCTGACCAATCTCTTTATCCTTCCTTAGGTGTCAGTGCTGAGCTACAGTGCTAAATTTGCCTCATGCTACTATGGACCATTCAGGTAGTGTACTTCTAATGATTCCCTTTAGAATGCATTAGTGGACCACCTTCTTAGTTTTTATAAATGTATAGATGATTAAAACAATTGGAGGAGTTTATTTTTGTAAACCAATTATAAAAAATATATATTTTCTTTACATTTGAAGAGATGCTGCACAATCTAAGCCTGCTTTTGGAGACAGACGATGCTATCAGCTGCCACCTGGTGCCAAAGGACTAGCACTGCGGGCCTGTGTATGAGAAAATCATTCAAATAAAAATAAAACTTTTATTTCAGTGTTCACATATTTCCTTTTGAAACATGATCTAAATTTTGACTACAGAAATCGGCACTTTGACTAGGCCTGTGGTGTTTTTTTTTTTTGTTTTTTTTTTTATATATTAATTAGAAGTACATGGTTTTCTTTCTTTGCTGGTAGGACCGGGATGTTAAAGAAGGTGCTGACATGCTGATGGTGAAACCTGGATTACCATACCTTGATATTGTGAGAGAGGTTAAGAATAAGGTAATAACTTTTTAACTACTCCATGTTATATTCCGAAATAATTTTCTTAATACTCAGAAAATCTTATTTCACATTGTACAGTCTCAAAATGTATTTGGAGACTTTGGATACTACACCCAAAAATGAAAATAATATCATAATTTACTCACCATCATGACATGATATATGACTTTTTTCTGTAGTTGAACACAAAGATTTTTCAAAAACCACACAAAGCATAAGAGACTTCATTGTTACTTATATCATACAAGCTTCAGAATACACTTACGTCATGCTTCACAGTGTGCTGATGCTTACATCAAGCATGAACTCATGAACCTGAGTATGTCAGTTGGCCTGAAGCAGTGCTTTATAGTTTAACATTTCAAACATATTAGTATTTTATCACTACCACCTCAGAATACCAATTAATTTCACGAAACATTATGAAAAATGAATGCCTTTTTATTTAAAAAACCTACAGGGAAAAAAACTGCCTGCATCACTTGAAACATTGAAAAATAGCATAGAGAGAATAACTGTTATTCACTCTGTTATTTTTTTGTGTTTCAAGCTGTCAGCTAAGGCATAGGACACACACAGGCCTTTCCTCCTCACCTACAACATTAAAAACTCTGTCACTGGATGCGATCATTGCATTGGATTTGATTGTACTTTATTGTACACTGTAGTGTGTAGTGTGTGTGTATGTATGTGTGTGTGTGTGTGTATGTATATATATATATATATATAATGTAAAGTAGGCTATAATATAATATAATATAATATAATATAATATCAGAGTTGTCTGGAATGCAGCATTAGGTTAATATTTCAATAAACGAGCATGTACTGTCATGATTCTGCCCTCGTGTCCTTGATTTTTTCCTAGTCTTGAGGCAGGATCATGACAGACCCATGTTTTGTGTACAAGCGCATGGCCTTGTCTTTGGGCCATGTGCTTGTGTTGTCTCGTTCCCTTGCCCCGCCCCCCTTGTTAACCTAGTCGTGTCTTGATTGTCCTATCTGTAACACCTGTCGTGTCTTGATTAGTACCCCTATTTAGATCTCCTAGTGTGCTCTGTCTTGCGTCGGTTCATTGTACCTGTCATTGTGATTGTACCTCAACTGTGTTCTGCAATTGTGATTGTGTGTGAGATTGTGCTGTACCCGCTGAAGTCCTTGTATTACCGTGAGTGTTTATAGTTAGTATTTAGAGTCCTTGTTTATCTTGTCAGTCCAGTCCTGTTTTAGTTATTTAGTCTTTACCTTGCTCCGTGTTTTCCCCCTCGTGGGTTTTTGTTTCCCCTTTTTGTAATAAATACTTTGTTTTGAGAATCCCTGTCTGCACCTGAGTTCCTCCCTTACCAATACCTGACATGTACTAATTACTAGACATTCTATTGGTAACATTTCAGCAGTTGATAGCGACTCCTAAAGTAGCATTTAAAGCACAGCTATGTGCGGTTGCTTTAATGCATTTTTGGGAAACGCACATGAAACAATAACGAACGATCATAAAATGACTCGTAGAAAACTCTTAAAGGGGTCATATAATGCCCATTTTCCACAAGTTGATATGATTCTTTAGGGTCTAAATGAAAAGTCTGTAACAGTTTGTTTAAAATTTCTCAATTGTAGCGTAAACAACACATTTTTTACCGTTAAAAACTGGATTTTTTCTAGTGGTTGGATGTTATCGGTGTTAACGTGCTGCTTTAACGCGAGACTCTTATCGGGCGATAAAAAAAAATATTGCCGTTAATCTATTCTCAAAGTTGGGTTGGGAGCTGGGTCTATACTAAGCAAGCTATGATGACTTTCACCTTGATATTTTATATAACCGACTGGCTGAGGCCAGCCTAAAAAGATGCTCAGGACAGTTGACGGGCCACTGCTGTGCATCGTCACGAAAGCTTATCTTTTTCACCTTTTTATGCCTTATCGCTTGTCGATTTAAACATCAAAGCATCCAAACACAAGACGCGGAAAAGCTGAACAGAGCAGCTGGTTACTCGCGCACTGTGTACGGTGAGCACGAGAGAGAGAGAGAGAGAGACGCGTATCACGGACAGCGACACTGAACCGAGCTCTCTTCTGCGAAGTTCTCCTCGAAGTCCCTCCTGCACCTGAACGAACAAATACAAATCGTAGTTTGAACAAACAAAAAATGTGAAGGAGCCCATGGAGAAAATGCAGAGAAAGGCGTCTCAAAACACTTGAACATTGAATTTGCTTATTTTTGCTCTTGTGCCGACAAATGCATACAAAATATGTCAAAATATCCACTTTGGAAATTATGCTCGAAAAAACTGTCAGTTATTGCTTAAGTGAAAGTAAACAGTTGAGAAATAAAAATGGGATTATATTGTGTATTATATTGGATGCGTTCGTCGTCTCTTAAAGTGACCGCGCCTAATTTAGCTACTGGCTGCTGTAATGTTAATTCAAGAAAATGAAAGAAAATCACTCACTGCTCTTGACTGAATTTGTAATTTTAACAGTCAAACCAAAAATTATTCAGACACCAGATATAATTTTTGATATATATAGCAAAACTGTAATAATGTGAGAAATGTTGAAGGCGTCTGAATAAATGTAGGTTTGATTGTATATTTCATTTTTACATTGAAGACTATCCAGTGCTATTTTAGATTTAATTATTTGGTTTCTGTACCTTGACACCTACAAACTTGAAAAAAACTTAAACATTGGTGTGAAAGAGGCGTAAGGTTGTTTGCACCTTGTGCAATGTGGAATTAGTTTACAGCTTTTTCAAGCATTTTGTGATGCAGGACATGAGCCCCTTTTCTAATGCACCACCTAGCTTGATAAACCCCTTCTCACAGACTTACTGTTTGTCAATCTTATTTGGGTAACACACATATTCTGTTTGCCTTCAGCAGAATTCGAATGAGTCATTTTAATATAGATTAATCTAGATAAATCTAGATTAATTTCAAGATCACAGTGAGATTAATCTAGATTAAAAAAATAATAATCTATGCCCACCACTACTCTTTTCAAAACACTCTGGTTTGTGGAATTCTCCTTCAATGCTAATGAGCTCTGCTGACTACGCCCCTCTCTTCTGATCTGCTCCCTCAGAGACTGTTTACTTTAGCCACATTCATAGTGAACCTTGCTAATTAGCACATTATTAGTGATTCATTTAAATACATCATACTCAC
>NC_068400.1:5319795-5360688 GCF_023724105.1 Carassius gibelio
ATTAAAGATTTAAAATCTTGAATTTTTTAAAAACATTTGGTAGTTTTGATCAGGACTGAGGTTGATTGACAGATTTATGCGAAAAAAAAATATGAATTTGATACATTTTTACAGCAGTTTAATTGAGTGAATGTTTTCATCCCGAACAGCTCGAAAGGGTAGTGAATTTGAACAATCCACAAGGGTTAAGTTGTCAATTAATAAAGCTCTTTTTTACATCATGTGCATTTAGTTGATTGTAATGAGAACTTGGGTTTAATCGTGAGGACGTGTTATTAATCCATCCATTCTGTAGAGTTTAAAAGACTTAGCTAAATGGGGCAGGAGGTTTAATTTATTAATTTCTTGTTTTAGGCTAATTAGGCCTAAATAATGGGAACAAAATTATACAGTGCCTCAAGTTTTACTAAATATGCAACAAATTCTTAATCAGTACAGACAAATGTCTTTTTCCCAAGAGAGTTATCTGTCAAAATAAAGGACAGGTAACGAATAACAAAAATGCATGTTTTATTAAAGGAATTTTAAAATATAAATTAAAATATAGGCATAATATATGAAAATATTGACATTTTGCATATTAATCCATGTAATCCTTCCCCCCTAAAATAGGCTACCACTTTTAATGCGCTGATGCAAAGTAAAGCACAATTTCTTTTGAATAATATAACACAGAATTCATATAATGTAAATAATACAGCACACCTTTTAAATGTCAAATCTAAAATATGATTTAATACCATGTAGCTTAGAGAAAATACAAGCACAGGCTCAGGCACAGGCTTGACATTTATCCTTATTGAACTTGTTCTAAGAAATGCACATAACTTCCTAAGTACCAAACTTTTTTGTGAATATTAAATATTAAATATATGAAATATTTAAACTATAGTGTTTTTTCTTTCATTTTCCCTGACTGAATCCGTCAAATGTAACACATCAGCGAGGGAAAATTGACATCTATTTGCGAAAATGTGCTTTGATGCGCTTATTTGATAACTTTAAAGGTTAAAGCACCACTCAGAGGTCAAAAGCCACAAATGCACTTTACAGACGCCGCGGCGGTAGAAGGGCGTTTTGGATGTCTACCTACTGTACATCTATGCCACTGTGCTGTGTAATAAAACTGCATATTTTAGAGAGTGCTTTTATTGTGGCCAGCCTAAGGCACACCCGTGCAATAATCATGCAGTCTAATCATTATCTTGTTATGCCACACCTGTGAGGTGGATGGATTATCTCGGCAAAGGAGAAATGCTCCCTAACACAGATTAAGACATATTTGTGAAAAATATTTGAGAGAAAATTTTGCTAATTTTGTACATCTTTGAGTACAGCTCATCAAAAAATTTTGTTCAGTGTATATTTTTACTATTATTATTATTATTATTATTATTATTATTGCATATTTGTGCTTGGTGTATATATACTTTCCCTTTTATTATTACCCAAAGACAGTTGTGATACATGTATAAATTATTAGGAAAAGTGGACTTCCTGTGTTGTGTGTTTGCTTAACAGAGTAGTTTTCAGTTTAGAGCCAATCAAAAATACACCATTGTTCATTTGATAGAACGACAATGTCGGAGTTTTGTTTGTTGTGTTTGGACAAATAGTACATAAATGTTTATGATTTTTGTCAAAAATATTTACATGATTTGTAATTTGTATGAAATTTTCCGACCACTGAGCTCACTTTTAACTGTTTTGAGAACAGCGACCTGAGTCAGAACACACAGCTAAAAAGTAGTGGCATTTTTAGTAAACTTAGAAACTTCTGGTAGCTTGGCCGCCTCTCTAACCATTAGGCCACAGCAGTCCCTATTGCAATGGTGTGCATACCATTGACAGGCCTCAATGATTAGCTCTAAAATATCATTTTGGAGTTTGCAAAAGAGTCTGTGGATGTGAGATGCATAAGTAGTTCTACACATTAGTGTTTTATGGACAAAAACAGGATGAATATTCTTGAAATAAAACATCTGAACAATTACTTTGTGTGGTAACCATGGTATAAATTGAATAATTGACTCAACTCTGCATGTGGTCACATCACCATCTGTCAATAAATCAACTGCCCAGTTGATCATTTATTCCTTATACAAAAAGTGAGACACTGAACTCTAGAAGATTTGTTGTGATTTCAGTGTATGTATTAGGCCTGCGTATGTCTGGGAGTAATTTTTGGGTGTATTTTTCATGTATGCATTCCCTGGTCATTACATCAGATGTCATGTAAAATGGGCATCTGTAACATGAGTCTTATATCTTAATTAAAAATGAATTTTTAACTCAAGAAGTAATCTGACCAAGATGTGCGCTTTAGTTTACCTTGATGCTTTAGTTTATAACCTTTTAATATTTACCACTGCTTAATTTTGTTTCCTACAGGGTGACAGAGGTGAACGGGGTGAAAAGGTAAAATGTTTCTGATATACTGTATTTTTTTCTGTGGTGTTTTGTTTTACATGCTTTTGAACCAATTGTTGTTCTGACAGGGAGACATGGGAGAGGAGGGGCCAAAAGGTGACACTGGAGAGAAGGTGAGCCTAAACTTAAATACAAACTGAAAAGAGAATAACATTATTAATTAACTATGACATTATTAATTGGTAGGACAGAGTGGACTGTGATATTGTGAAATTGCTACTCATAGGACATAATTTCTGCACTGTAGACTGTGAAATTATATTTATTTTAATTATATAATTATAATTATTAATACTATGTTATTAAATTAAAAATAATATATTTTTTTATTATTAATATTAAGTAATTATAAAGTATTTAATTTTATAGTGGTAGTAATATGACGGTTAAAGGATGATTCTGTTCATTCATCAGAACAGATTTGGAAAAATGTTGTTAATAATAATAATAATGATTTTTAATATAATTTTAATTAATCTTGAATAACACAAAGTCTGCAAGTAGAAGTCTAGGTCACATTTTAAACATGGTAATAACTGTACATTTACACAATGCTCTTCACTCCAGGTTATTCGACTGTATCATTGGTAAGGCACATTTTAAAACACACATGCAGGGCCTCCACTTTGAACACAGAAAACAGGAAATGAAAAAAAGTTGGTTGAGAAAAATGTTTATCTTTTTACCCAGACATAAAATAACCCTTTATCTAAAGGAGTAAAATCTGATTCAAGAAGTTAGCATTAAAGGGATACTCTACCACCCCAAAATGAAAATTGTATCATTAATCCCATTACCCCCATGTCGTTCGAAACGCGTAAAAGCTTTGTTTGTCTTCTGAACACTTTTTTTTAGCTATAGTGTTACTACATATTTAAATTGATATGACTCAAATCTGGTTTGTCTAGTGATATATTTTAAACACCTTTTAAACACTTTTTCTGCTATTTTTGTACAGAATATTAAATAAAAATAAAATTCAGACAATATTAGCACAGTCAGTCTCTGTTTACATGATTGCAATTCCCTGACATCTTCCACCAGTGCTTCTTGTACTTTAGTGTTTCATGTCCTTTGACTGGTTACAAATAATCAGATCAAGTCAACCCATGTCAAGTCAAGTCACCTTTATTTATATAGCGTTTTAAACAAAATACTTTGCGTCAAAGCAACTGAACAACATTCATTAGGAAAACAGTGTGTCAATAATTCAAAATGACAGTTAAAGGCAGTTCATCATTGAATTCAGTGATGTCATCTCTGTTCAGTTTAAAAAGTGTCAGTGCATTCATTTGCAATCAAGTCAACGATATCACTGTAGATGAAGTGACCTAAACTAAGCAAGCCAGAGGCGACAGCGGCAAGGAACCAAAACTCCATCGGTGACAGAATGGAGAAAAAAAACCTTGGGAGAAACCAGGCTCAGTCCGGGGTCAGTTCTCTGATCAGACAAAAGTTCAATTCCAGGCTGCAGCAAAGTCAGATTGTGCAGAAGAATTATCTGTTTCCTGTGATCTTGTCCTGGTGATCATCTGAAACAAGGTCTTTACAGGGGATCTGTATCTGGGGCTCTAGTTGTCCTGGTCTGCGCTGTCTTTCAGGGCTGTAGAGGTCCTTTCTAGGTGGCGATTCACCATCTGGTCTGGATACGTACTGGATCTGGTGGTCTCGGTGACCACGGAATAAGAGAGAAACAGATTTATATTAGCGTAGATGGCATTCTTCTAATGATGTAGAAAGTACATTGGGTATTATTGGAAGTGTTACTGGTTCCGGTTTACCTAATTAATGCAGCCTAAAAATCCTTTAACGGATTTGGATATTGGAAGCATATTAGTGTGTTATGTGTAAGCCAGGTTAAAGAGATGGGACTTTAATCTAGATTTAAACTGCAAGAGTGTGTCTGCCTCTGCCTAATGTTAGGTAGGTTATTCAAGAGTTTAGGCGCCAAATAGGAAAAGGATTTGCCGCCCGCAGTTGATTTTGATATTCAAGGTATTATCAAATTGAGTTTAGAGAACGCAGCAGACGTGGATAATTATAATGTAAAAGGAGCTCTTTCAAATACTGAGGTGCTAAACCATTCAGGGCTTTATAAGTAATCAGCAATATTTTAAAATCTATACAATGTTTGATAGGGAGCCAGTGCAGTGTTGACAGGACCGGGCTAATATGGTCATACTTCCTGGTTCTAGTAAGAACTCTTGCTGCTGCATTTTGGACTAGCTGTAGTTTGTTTACTAAGCATGCAGAACAACCACCCAATAAAGCATTACAATAATCTAACCTTGAGGTCATAAAGGCATGGATTAACATTTCTGCATTTGACATTGAGAGCATAGGCCGTAATTTAGATATGTTTTTGAGATGGAAAAATGCAGTTTTACAAACTCTAGAAATGAGGCTTTCTAAGGAAAGATTGCTATCAAATAGCAAACAAAGGTTTCTAACCGATGACGAAAAATTGACAGAGCAGCCATCAAGTCTTAGACAGTATTCTAGGTTATTACATGCAGAGTTTTTAGATCCTATAATTAATTTTTAATTTAGCAGTAAGAAATTACTCGTCATCCAGTTTTTTATATCGACTATGCATTCCATTAGTCTTTCAAATTGGTGTGTCTCACCGGGCCGCAAAGAGATATAGAGCTGAGTGTCATCAGCATAACAGTGAAAGGTAACACCATGTTTCCTGATGATATCTCCCAAGGGTAACATAAAGTGTGAAGAGTAGCGGCCCTAGTACAGAGCCTTGAGGTACTCCATACTGCACTTCTGATCGATATGATACCTCTTCAATCACTGCTACAAATTGATGGCCGTCATATAAGTACGATTTAAACCATGCTAATGCACTTCCATTAATGCCAACAAAGTGTTCTAGTGTATGCAAAAGAATGTTGTGGTCAATAGTAACGAAGGCAGCATTAAGATCCAATAACACTAATAGATAGATACAACCATGATCAGATGATAAGAGCAGGTCATTTGTAACTCTAAGGAGAGCAGAATCAGTACTATGATATGGTCTAAATCCTGACTGGAAATCGTCACAGATACCATTTTACTCTAAAAAGGAATATAATTGTGAGGATACTACCTTGTCTAGTATCTTGGACAGAAAAGGGAAATTCGAGATCGGTCTATAATTAACTAGTTCTTTGGGGTCAAATTGTGTTTTTTTAATGAGAGGCTTAATAACAGCCAGTTTGAAGGTTTTGAAAATTAGACAAGTAGCTTTAAGCCCAGTACATACATGGTGGACACTGATGAGGTCTTCTTTTCTCTCCCCCATGTACTCAATCAGGCATGTCAGTACTACCATTTCTCTCCTTTTCTCCACATAGGCAGACGGATCCTGTTAAAAAGTAAAATCTGATCAAAATTCACTGCCTGATGACAGTATCACAAATCAGAGATCCTCTGTATTTCAACCATTCAATTGCTGTAAAAGGTTCTACTATACATACACCACTACCACTATACTGTACAAGATCTCACACTATCACCAGCATCTCACAAAATTAAGTAGGCTGTATTTATCGATATGAATCAAGCTTCTATTAGTGCAGTAGTAGAAGGAGGGAGAAAGGTGATCATATCTGCCTTCTATTGGTGGTTGGTACATAAAACCTACTTCAGAAATGTAATTGTATAGAGCAAACACTATTGTTTGAAATTTTACCTATGTTTTCCTTACCTTGGAATAATTATAGCTGTAATTGTATCTATTCTGAAGTTTTTCTTACCTGTATCTGAAGTATGAAGACCCCAGGTAACAAAAACTCTTGGTTACCTAAAGACCAGCAAAAATATGCATGTTAGAATAAGTTTAAAAACCAGTGGTAAATGTAAAATATTTAAGTAATTGGTTAAAAATAGTTTTATGGTTTTGAGCCAGTGCTATCAAATACACTTACATCTCTGCTGCTGATAACACGAGCACCCCAGGACAGCTGCATGCCCCACCGGAGACTGTGTTATTAAAATGAAATGGAATAAGTCAAGTCACCTTTATTTACAGTACATAGCACTTTGAAAAAATAAAAAAATAAAAAAATTGTGTATAAGTGCTGTACACATGCCTCTATGTGGTTTAAGGCTACTTTAATTGGGATTCATTTTGACCAATAATATAACTTAATAATATAATCGTTTGTTAGCATTAACTTAAACTAGCGTAGCCAGTTACTAATGTTAATGTGTGCTGTCTAGAACTTTAACTCTACCGTTGAATGTCAAATATTAGTTTCTGTTAACTGTCACCCGGCCCCTCGGTGGGACAGCTATGTTTACTTCACTATATTACAATTAAATCCTAATCTAATCATGACAAACTATATATTGTTGGAAAGGTCTAAGACTGCTAAATATATATTTTACCAATCTTTTTTTATAAAAAATTCTAGGAAAAGTAATAGATTAATTTATGGCAAGAGTGCACCCCAAAAACCTACATTATAACAGGAGTTCTGACCTTCGTCAAAAAAGTCTTCTTTGTTGCCTTTTTCTCTATCACACTTTAGAAAACATCAGAAATTATATATCACTTGAAAACATAAAATCTCAAAATTCATCCTTTGAAACCCATTTTAAATTCATCTACTATGAAAATTGTATATCAAAATTATGTTACAAAATGTTTTCAGTGGTTAATCATAGGTTTGGATCATGCACTTTCAAGTCTATGTTCAAAAATATGAATGGCAGTTAACAGGTTAAGTTAACGCTAACTAACGGTTAAAAGTGATATTATTGGTAAAAATAAACCAAAGTAGTCTTAAAACATAATAGGCATGACTAAAGCACTTACTTAATTTCATATTACAACACGGTCTCAACTGCTGTTGTCTGCTGCTGATTGTTGCCTACAAGACCTCACTGCTTAGCACTGTGCAGCCAACTTAGCTTGCCATGTGTGCAGAATTGCTAGCTGTACAGTACAATTTGCAAACCTTACCTCAGCTCCCTAGTTGAGTAAATGATTTTGCGTGACATTACATCACCAGTAAATCGGCTAATATTGCTCAACTTACCATGTTAATCAGTCCTTGAAATCTAGATCCGCTGCAGCGTGCAAACAGTTGAAGTGCCGAGGAAGAATCTGCCTGGGAAAGTCCCCCCCCCCAGTGTAAAAGGGATAAATCCAACTTAATTTGTATGTGTTTTTTATTTTAAATATTTAAGTTTGATGAACACACATGCCACATCGACATCTGCTCAAATAAATTGTGTATGTCAACTCACTTTTATAACATTTCTTGTACACAACAATCTCATACAAAAAGCTACCCAAATAAATTGCAATTGTTTTATTTAAAATATATTGTTATATAAAAAGTTATATATTTTAAGTGAAGAGGAAGTATATTTATACTTTTTAGTATAAAACAAATAAAATAAACTAGATTGCAACTATTTAAAATATATAAAACCTACTTTGTGGGTGTAGCACTTTTTACAGTGTAGATTGTGTGATTACACATTTGTGATTAACCACTGATGAAGAGCACTTATGTGTAATGTCTCAGTTCTGTCTGCACAATTAAAACACCCCCAGCCATTATCTGAAATCAATATCTAGCACTTGATCTTTCCCAAAATAACTGATTATAATTAGTGCTGTTAAATGATTAATCGCAGTTAAACGCATTCCAAAATAAATGTTTTTGTTTATATCATATATATGTGTGTACTGTGTACTCACTAGTTCACTAGTTTTGGTTAATTGGGGGGGGGGGGGGGTACATGCATAGAATTATTATCCAGATGATTTGATTTCTCCGAGGCCATCGGAGGTAAAGGTAATGCACCAGTGATGTTGTCAGCAAGAAGGTCAGCTTTTTATTATAAAGATAACTAATTACAGAGTTGATGTACTGACTTAATGTAACTCAGGGATGGGCAGTATTTCAAATACATGTATTTGAAATTCAAAATACTACTTATGGATTTTTCCAAATACATAAGGGTTCAACCTCTTTATTAGACTGCTGATTTCCTGCAGGGATGGGCAGTATTTCAAATACATGTATTTGAAATGCTATTTTTTATTTTGTATGTAAATACCAAAATTATGTCACAAACCATCTGTTTTTCCTTTTCTGCTTCCGGAAAACCTGGCCCACTGCATCCTCTCTTATCTGAATTGCAGGTGTGGGGGAGAGGGGGGATTCAGCAGGTGTGAGTGGTGTGAATGGTTGTTTGGAGAGGTGTTCAGGATGGGTTGCAGGAGTTGTGAATGTTCGGTTGTTTGGAGAGGCGTTCAGGATGGATTGCAGGAGTTGTGAATGGTGTGAACTAGAGGGTGACACATGAGTGGATTTTCAACTCTGTCCCGTCTCACTCCCGCAAAAAAAAATCCCATCCCGTCCCAATCCCATGGAAAAACTGAGGGAAAATCCGTCCTGTCCCAAAACTAGAAGAATCATTCCTGTTCCTGCCCACTCCTGTATTGTATATTTTTTGGCTGGAATCTGTCAGTTACAGTAAAAGAAATAAAATACAGTAGGCTATAGATCACAGCATGCCAACTTTAGTAAAATAAAAATTTGAATATATATATATATATATATATATATATATATATATATATATATTGCACACACATTAAATTTCATGTGAATCACATGACCCAGACAGCAGAAACTGCATCTTGTTTGCTTTAGCCTAATTATTTTACAGAAGCACTGCGTTTCGTTGTTATTCGGAGTGCACACAAATAAACGTCGAAAGATTGATTACTTTTATTTGTATGACCAAACATGACGGAGTATTTTGACAACAAATTCCCTCTGCTCTGAGCATTTAATAATTACTCCACACCGCGCGCACTGATACCAGAAACACTGCTCCACCTTAATTAATAAAGTACTTCAGTGTATTTCATTGTTATGTTCATAACGAAGTCTATATTAAAATAATTTAAAAAAAAATAACAGGAGAGTTTTAAAGTGGCTTAGGCTATTGTGCAAACTTTATTTATCTTTACCACACGCCAAACTATTAACATTGTCAGCATTAAAAGTTATAATTACTGCATTCTGGTCTGAAAATTTTGTTTGTGATGAAAATACCAGTACACTTTCGTCAATATTTTATCTACAGATCGATGCATTTCTTACAGATTTCTGCTTATTCAAAATCAGAGACAGATGTAGAAGCACTGTAAGATTACTTTTTTAAATGCATTACTGGGAAAGCGACTGCGTATGAATGTGCTGAATCTGTTTAAATAATGCTATAACCCGACAATATTGATAGTAACATGATAGTCAAATGTGTGGGTTACATGTAAATTAATATGGAGTTAAAGGGGGGGTGAAATGCTCGTTTTCACTCAATATCCTGTTAATCTTGAGTACCTATAGAGTGGTACTGCATCCTTCATAACTCCAAAAAGTCTTTAGTTTTATTATATTCATAAGAGAAAGACAGTCTGTACCGATTTTTCCCGGAAAAACACGACTGGCTGGATGCGTGACGTTTGGGCGGAGCTAAAGAATCACGAGCGCCAGTAGGCTTTTGCGTTGAGAGCATGTGGAAGCTGTGACATTACCGTGAGGGAAAAACCATCATCCAAAACAAACCATGGCTTACAGTCAGATTCAGCCATTTATTTATGATCCAGAATCAGATCCAGAGGCTGAAACTGAACAAGAGCAGCAGCAGCATGGACTCGCTCCGAGCGGGGCTCGAACCCGGGTCTCCGGCATGGGAGGGGACGCACTAACAAGGAGGCAGAGATATTTTAAGCAGTTTTACTCACCGCCTGCGGTTCCAACACACGATCGTGACCCTTTTTCGTTGGGATTGCATCATCCTTAAGAAATAAACGATACGCAAATCCACATAATAAAAAATAAAATAAAATAATAAAAAAACAAATAAATAGGTAAGGAATGACAATATACAAATTGACAATTGTAGGCAGGTATTTTACAAAAAGCAGTTATGTATGTACAGGTTTGTTATGTGCAAAAATTTAAGTGTACACTAAGTATGTGTGTTAGATAAATAAATGTATGTGTATATAAATATAAAGTGTAGTGTGTTCCACAGTTATTATCAATTGTTCATTAGATGGATTGCCTGAGGGAAGAAACTGTTCCTGTGTCTGGACGTTCTGGTGCTCAGTGCTCTGTAGCGTCGACCAGATGACAACATTTCAAAGAGGGAGTGTGCTGGTTGTGAGGTGTCCAGAGTGATTTTGCCAGACCTATTGTTCACTCTGGATGAGTACAGTTCTTGAATAGAAGGGAGGGTTGTACCGATGATTCTCTCAGCAGTCCTGACTACCCTCTGTTTTAACCAGAGGTCAAAAGCGCCCCCCCCCTCCCCCTTAGGAATTTCAGTCTGGTTCTGCTAGGTGGGGGAAGTCAATCAAAGGATCTTGTGTAGTACTGGTTTTACATGTGATGTCCGGCATTGCATCTCAATTACTTGCCCCAAATTTGACAATCTCTTCTCCGAATTGAAATTGTCAATATTTGTTCTAATGGTGTTAATGTCGAAATCTGTTCTGTGAAAGAGTTGCTTGGTTGGTTAACTTGTTACTGACTTGTGGCACTAGGGCTGATTTGTGACCTCCTGTTGCCTTCCTGAGGAATTTGGCTCATGTTTCAACCACAGTCCTGATCGACTCTTTAATTTGTCTGGTTCGGGTCAGATACGCTACAAGAGTGATATGCATCCTTTATTGTGGTGTAACAGTGATCCAATATATTACTGTCTCTATTGGGACATGTAACTTGCTGTCTGTATTTTGGCAGTTCACAGGAGAGATTGGCCTTATTGAAGTCCCTGAGAATGATTAAAACAGAGTCCGGATGTTGTTGTTCTGTCTCTGTGATCTGATCAATGAGTTTCTGTAAAGCCAGGCTTATGTGCACTTGCGGAGGAATGTAAACACTCACCAGAATGAACGAGTGAAGCTCCCGTGGCAAATAGAATGGTTTGCAGTTCACAAACAGCATTTCTAGATCAGGACAGCACATCTTCTTTAACACAATTACATCTGTACACCAGCGTTCATTGATGTAAAAGCATGTCCACGATCCACTCTAAACAGCTGAAAGCTCGGCAGATGGAGCATGCTGTTCGGTATGGTGTCATTCAGCCAGGATTATGTGAAACACAGAGCAGCAGAGTGTGAGAAATCTTTATTTGTCCGAGAGAGCAGAAGGAGTTTGTCCATTTCGTTGGGTAGATAGCAGAGATTTGCCAGATGGATGCTAGGCAGCAGTGTTCGAAATCCGTGCTTCCTGAGTCTGAAGAGCTCCAGAGGTGAGGTAGATAGTTACCAATATAAATATCTGCCAGTATTTGACAGGTGCACAACAGAATACACTTTTATGTATTGTGCTTTCAACTTTATACTTATCTATAAAGTAGAAAAAGACATTGCTTTGGGCCGGACAGATCATCAGCAACAGATGAGGGGAAATTGATTTATATAATTTCTTGGCATAGCTTAGGGAAAAGATGAAGTGTGTAGGTGCTGATTAGCCTGACTAACCTTAAATTAAAAGTATTTTTATGCGATTTTTTATTGTAGTTTTATTTTAATGTATGGAGACATAATACCAACCCAAAATATACAGAAAAACAAACAAACAAACAAACAACAACAACAACAACAACAACAAAAAAACAGCTTATATAAAGGTTAGAAATTGATTCATATTTCAGTGAGTAAAATAAGTATTTAATCCCCAAGCAAAACATGAGTTGGTGCAGAAACACTTGTTGGCAAGCACAGATGTAACACATTTCTTCTAGTTGGTCACCAGGTTTGCACAAATCCCAGGATGGATTTTGGTCCACTCCTCTCTACAGATATTCTCTAAATCCTTAAGATTATTTAGCTGTCATTTGGCAACTCGAAGTTTCAGCTCCCTCCACAGATTTTCTATAGGATTGAGGTCTGAAGACTAGGCTTGTCATGATCTCAGTGGGGGCTGAGGCTTTTTCTGTCCTGGAATACATGATTTGGGTTTTGCTGGCTCGCCAGGTGTTTCACTATTCCCACTATGTTTTCTCCGACCCTCTTGTTATCCCTGTTAACGTTTTCTCCCTCACCTGCACCCTGTCTTACTCTGATTATCTTCCCTTTATCATACCCTTGTGTTTGCTATCTTGTGTCAGTCCGTAAGCGTTGCTAGAGTAAGCTTCTTGTTGCTTGTCAGTGTTTGCCTGACTCCGTTTTTGTATCTTTCCTCTATCTAGTCGACCTGCTGTTCCTGCTTTTTGTTTTTTCTCCCCCCTGCTTTGCCTCTCATACTCAGTAGTCCACATCAACCAGGCGGCTGTCTCGACTCACCTGTGCATTGCCTTCGGACGCTTTGGCTTTCCAGCGCTGATCTGCCACCTGTTCCTCGCTGCTGTGCGGCTAGTCCCCGTAGGGATCTTCGAGCTGGCTGTTCATGCAGAGTGCTGACTGTCTCGTGCTCCAACGGATTAAGTCCTCTGAGTTTCTCAATAAAACGTCTCATTCATTCTACCGCAGTTGGATCCTGTTCCTTTCCCTGACAAGGCTACTCCATGACCTTAATGTGCTTTTTCTTGAGCCACTCCTTTGTTGCCTTGGCAGTATGTTTTGAGGCATTCTCATGCAGGAAGACCCATCTTCAGTGTTCTGGCTGAGGGAAGATTGTACAGTACATGGCCCTGTCCATTTGCCCCTCAATATTGTGAAGTTATCCTGTACCTTTAGCAGACAAAGCTCAAATTAGATCTCATCTAACCACAGCACTTCATCCAAAGCCATCTTTGTACATGCGCCTTCTTGATCAGGGGGACCTTGCCGGCACTGCAGGATTTCAGTCCATTGTGACGTAGTGCGTTACCAATAGGGCTGTGCCGATCACGATCGGCCGATCGTTATGTGCATCTCGTCAGTAAAGCAGAAGCAATGAAAAATAAATTACTTTGCCCTATTTTTTTTATTATTATTATTTTTCTGGATTTTTTGGTTAGTATTCTGTCTCTATCTGTTAATAAACCTACCATAACACTTACAGACCCTTCATTTCTTTGCAAGTGAGCAAACTTAAAAAAAAATTCCCACTGTATTAAGCTGATTACTATCATCATTAGAATCTCATTCTCAGTGATATTTAACCTCATTAAGTCAATGCAGTGTGGAGGTTTAAATGGTGCATAGAAATTTGGGCATAACAGAACAGTCATATTTATTTCATTTTATTTTTTAATGTTTTAAATAATGTTGCTTCCTCTAGGGGTAAAATTAAACATTTGCCATGGATTAATGAATCCCTACAGGCACAGCCTGACAACATGCTCAACAAGCTGAGAGAAGGTGGAAAAAACATAAACTGCATGTCCATTATAAGATTTTCAGAGAATCGTTACTGACATTTCAGTAGGCCTCTAGACACAAGTATTGCTCTGATGTTATCAATCAACATGAATGAGCCTAAAATTTTATTCAAGGTCATAAATTGTTATTAATCCTAGGTAAACCAAGTACCAGAACCTTCTGTCCTGAATTTTGATTTCTTTTTTTTTTTTTCTTTTTTTTATGATAAAATTGTTGGTTTACATTCTAAAATACAGAGGTTGCAGGTGGTTCCATCTTTTGACCTGGCTGTGCCTTCTAGCACAGAATGGAGTGAATTCCATTATTTTACCCTTCCAGTTTTGGCGGATATTGTTGTAAATCTTAAGACATCCAAAGGTGATGTCATGTCACCTCATCTTTTTCAGCAGATTTTTGCTAGTGTAGGGACCACGGTGATGAACCTCATTAACAAATGCCTTATCCAGGGCACCTGCCCAGCTGATTTTTAAGTAGTTATGCGCCGATCATGGTTTTTTAAACAACAAACAAGAAAAAAGGAAAGTATATATAAACAAGATGTTTATTTGGTATTTAACCCTCTGGAGTTAAGGTGTAAATCACACTAATATTCATGGTCAATAACGCCTACTTGCATATGCCCTTTAGAAATAAAAAATTGTCTTAGAAAATTTAAATCAATCTATTCAATCAATCTATTCATTCATTCATTCAAACTTTTATTTAACCAAGATAAAAACTCCTTGAGATTAAAAATCTCTTTTACAAGAGTGTCCTGGCAAGTGGCAGCAACGTAGTTTCAAATAAATACATAGACAATAACAAGTAAGTACATAGACACACTTTCACTCATAATATTCAAACAACAATGGCATCATAAAAAAAAAAAAAAAAAAAAAAAAAACCTGGGTCCTAAATCTATTTAAAAACAATGACAGACAGACTGGCTTTCTGCAAGGTCCTCTGAAAAGCATATATAACATGTCACCATAGTGCAAAACAGACAAGAATGTTGCATTTACAAGTTGTTGTTTTTTTGCTTCAAAAGATAAACAAGACTTGATTCTAAAGAAGAAACCCAACCTCAACTTCAGTTTTTTAACCAAATCTTGGGCATGCAATGTTAAAGTCAGTGACTGATCAATGGTAATGCCCAAGTATTTGTAATTTGACACTTCTTCGATTACTGTACCTGAAAGTGTACAAATAGTTGGGACATTGTTTTTTGTTGATTTTCCCCGAGTGAAAGTCATGACTTTTTAGAGTTTAGAAAGTATTTAGAAAGTAGAGTTTATTTATATTATTGCAGAGGTTGTTTATATAAATGCTAAAAAGAAGTGGCTCAAGGATTGAGCCTTGAGGCACCTCTTTTAAAATATTTAGGAAGGCATAAGTGAGGCCATCTACTTGCACACATTGTGTTCTCCCTGATAGGTAACTGTTGAACCATCCCACTGCTTGTTCTGATAGTCCAATAGAGGTGAGTCTTTGAAGAAGTATTTTATGGTCCAAAAAGCTTTTGACAAATCAATAAACAGTGCTGCACAGTGCTGCTTATTGTCTAAGATTTTGATCAGATCATTTACAACCTTTGAAACAGCTGTTATTGTACTGTGTTGTTTCCTAAAACCAGATTTAAATTCATTCAAAATATTGTTATTAATTAGATAGTCTTTTAATTGCATGCTGATGACTGATTCCATCAATTTAGCTAATACTGACAATTTAGAAATAGGCCTATAGTTATTTATATCTGCAGGAGAACATTGGCAGATTTCCTTGTTCCTTTTTTTTTTGTTCTTTTTTTTTGTTCTTGTTTTTTTGTGTGTGTGTTCCTGCAGCTCAACTGGTAGAGCACTGCGCTAGCAAGCAAGCAAGTGCAAGGTTGGGGGTTCGATGTCTGGACCTGATGATTTTTTTTGATCTAGATCTTTCAGGGCCTTTCTTACTTCTGGTACGGTTACTGTCTTGAAATGAAATGGTTGAACTGAAAGTGACTGATCAACTGGACATGCAGTGGGAGAACCTGAAACTGGATTACGTCGCGTTTCATGAAGGGAACCAGCAGCAATGAAATGAGTATTAAAACTATTTAAGATTTCATTTTTGCCAATGATTTTTTTGTCATCAACAACAATACAAGGTGGTACTTCTGTATCTGTTTTTGCCTCCGTTAATAATTTAATTGTTTTCCAGAACTTAAGAGGGTTGTTTACATTTTTCAATGTTTCAGAAAGGAAATAGGTGGATTTGGCATTACGGATTTTTACAGTACATAAATTACGTAAATGCAGAAAATTCAACCAGTCATACTCAAGCTTTGACTTTCTAGCTTGAGCCCAGGCTTGATTTCGCTCTAGTAGAAGGTCAGACAAATCATTGCTAAACCAAACATTACTTCGCCCTTTCACCCTATGTCTTTTGAGTGGGGCATGCTTATTTACCAGGTCTGTGAAACCATCATAAAAAATTTTTCAACATCATCAATAAGACTAATTCTTCCCCAATCAAAATCATACAGATCATTTAAAAAGCCCTGCATTGAAAACTGTTTCGTTGCCCTCTTAAAAATTATGCGTGGCCTTGTTTTAGGAATTTTTGTGTTCCTTACAGATGCTATAAGGCAATGATCACTTATATCATTTGCAAAAACAGAGGCATAATAATATTTGTGAGAGGCATTTGTAAGAATGAGATCAATTAATGATGATTTTTCTGGATGTTTTAGGTTTGGTCTGGTGGGGCTATTCACAATCTGAAAAAGATTAAAAGAATTACAAAATGATTTAAAATGGTCAGACATTGGCAAAAGCCAATTCCAATTTAGATCTCCTAAAAGGACAATTTCATTATAGTTCAGACTTGATAAAAAGTCCCTCAGAGAGGAAAGTGTGCTACTGTTAGCTGAGGGGGGTCTATAACAACCAACAACCATAATGTAAAGACGCTTAGAAACTTCTAAGTCAAGGGGCAACAATTCAAATTGTCTACTTATTTACTTTGAGACAATTACATTCACAAGGAATGACTTTTTCACATATATCGCAACACCTCCACCCTTTTTAGGTCGGTCTGTTCAAAATAAGTTGTAACCACGTACAGTCACATCCTTATCAGAAATAGATTTGTTGAGCCAAGTTTCACAAGACCACGACTGGAGTCAGATTTCCGCGACGCTACCCGTCTTCACAGCAGTAGAAGAACAGATGGGAATTTATAGAAAAGTTTTTTTTTTTTTTTTTTTTTTTTTAGCTTTGCTCCAATCCAGGAGAGGGATCATATAACGCAGATAATGTGAGTAGAAAAGTAAATCCGATATGCATACAGCCACGGCATTCATAACAATGTTTATCAAAAGCACTGCACACTTGCCTTGAGCTGGACGTGCTTTTAGTAGTAGGTGGTCGAACAAAGTATCCAAAAAACTTGATCAATTAATCCAATAAGCCCCAGAATTACCACAGGGGTTCAATATTAATTAAAATTGAGTATTTAATTTTAAAAGTGATGCCAATGTTTATAAACTCACTCACTCAAACAATCTTGCAGAGCGACAAACAAACGTGCTGCCACTTGACATTGTGCAGGTGTTTAAACATTCATTCTCTCTGCTTCTGCTGCTGGCATGATGTCAGTCTGATGGAGTCATGCTGTTCAGAGCTTTTTTTTGCAGTGAAGTGATGTGTGTGTGTGTGTGGAGGTGGGTGGGTGTGTAACCCTAATCCTAGACATCAGCATCAAGCCTCTCTCTTCTTCTTGTGTCTTGATTACTCCTTTGGTGATTGTGTTTTGAACAATCTCTTAGAGGAGCGCTAAAGGGGTGGACAGAGGCGAGAGCAAAGTCAGATCCATTAACATCCGCCCGCACTATTGTTTTCTGTGAGAGAGTAAACAAGATGATTTTCACATGATTTTGCAGCAAAAATTCTAGGCTACAAGATCCAGGATTGACAGTTTTGTGAACAAATATTTTGTATGTGTTTTATGACCTTATATCAGTAACTTCAAAAGTGTAGTATTTTAACTAACCACGCATAAACGTTGTTTTATCAAAACACAATCATGTACATACATGCTATCGTAGCCCAGTTTGTACTGAATAGAGTGTTTTCAGAAATTTGGCCATGTATATGTTTATAAGCAACTAAAAAAGCACAAAAGTCAGGGCATGTCAAAACTTCTCCCGGACCCCCAAACCCCCTTAGACCTCAGAGGGTTAATTTAATTAAAACTTTCTTTTGGCTTTTGAAAACAATAACTGTAACCATCTGAAATTAATGACAGTAACTGGAACAGTAAAGACAAAATTGTTCTGTTTGCTGTGGGGTCAAGAAATATGTAAATATGATTAAAATATTAATATGAGACAAAACTACAGATTGTTACATTTTAATATTGGTGGAACAAAGATGTTTTACCAGCTAAGAAGTAAAACTACATTCACATATGCACACACAGGATTCATACATGCACACACATGATTCATAAATACACTTGAAGTTCACAGACCGCAAGCAGTTTGTAAATCAAGATATATGTGTGTGTGCATCAGAAATACATTTCTGAATCTTGTCCTGTGTATTGTGAATCTTGAGTGCATTTGTAAATGTTGTTTGCGTTTCTGAATTGTGTGTGTATTTCTGAATTTTGTGTGAATTTGTGAATTTTGTATGCATTTGTGAATCGTCTGTGCTTTTTAAATTTTGGGTGTGCATTTGTGCATTTTGTGCGCATTTGTGTATCCTGTGTGTGTAATTATGGATTATGTGTTTGAATGTATGAAGACTATGTGTGCATAAGTGAATGTAGTGTGTGCATTTATCTTTATTGAGACTCTTTTGGCTCAATACCTTTGACATTTTGACAGGTTGAACTTCCGGTAACCTTATGATGGATGGGCTGAACTTTCCGAATGAGTTCATGGGTAAACCTATGACCCTTTCCCATGCATCGATCATGTGGTTTTGACAGAAAGTTTTACCCTATTGACTTAGTTAGTTCTAAATCATGGTTTTGACAGCTAGTTTTAACGGTATATGAAAGACTCTCCACGCATCGATCATGTGGTTTTGGCAGAAAGTTTTACCCTATTGACCTAATTAGTTCAAAAGTCTAACGGTATATGAAAGACTCCCCACGCATCGATCATGATTTGACAGAAGCTGTTTGAACTTTGTGCCAGTTAGCTTGTTTGAACTTTGTGCCTGTTATACGGTTATGTGTGTGTGTGTGTGTGTGTGTGGTTATATGGCTTCTCCCCCCTCTCATTACGGTGTGTTCTACATTATATATATATATATATATATATATATATATATATATATATATAAAACATTCTATAATTTATATAGTCTAAAACAATTAAAGGTTTAAAACATTTTAGTTATTTCACATTTATATATAAAACATTCTATAATTTCTGTAATCTAAAACAATTAAAGGTTGAAAACACATTTTAGTTATTTCACATTTATATATATATAAAACATTATATAATTTATATAATCTAAAACAATTAAAGTTTTTTTTTAGTTATTTCATATATGTGACATTCAGTTATTTCACATTCATATATATATATATATATATATATATATATATATATATATATATATATATATATATATATATATATATATATATATATATATATATATATTGTCACGGGAGGAGCACAAGACAGACACAGTGGGCGTGGCGTCAGGCCTCAGAGAGGCTTTTATTAACAGAAATCATAAAACAAAGGGAATAAAAGTGGCCAAAGGGGGAAAGTGTCCAAAATAACAGGGAATCTGGTGTCCTCGTTGTGCTGCGGGATTTGTGTAGGTCGGGCAGTGTTCATCGAGGAAGGGTCCAGGTAAGGGGCGGAGTCCGGCGGCCGCACGCGCTCCCCTCCTTGGTCCGGGGCGCGAGGGGCGGCGGCTTCATCTAGCGGCCACATCTCTCTCGTCGGCCGCGGCGCTGGTAGGGGATGGACGGCCCGGCATCCTGGCCCGTCGGCCGTGTATACGGGTGCGGTTCCCTTCCGGATCGCGGGTCCGGCAGCTCACGTCTTGGTGGCGCGGGAGTCCCTCAACGCACCCTTCCTGGACCCACGAGGACACCAGTGTGCATGCACGGGGAAGAGACCGGTCTCCTGAGGAGAGGCGCGTTGGGCTTTTAAACAGCGGCGGTAATGAGGCTCCACTTCCTTCAGGTGTGCCCCATCACACGCCGCCAGCCCTGACTCGTCCAGCGCCCCTCCTCTCACACACCCACTCCAGTCGGGAGCCTGGTGAAGGGCGGCGATTTAGGACGGGGTGCCGGTGATAATCAGGGAGGAGGCAGCTGACTCGTCACATTCCCCCTCCCAAGCGACATCCCCGTCATCAGGTCGCCGCCCACACGGGAGTGCTACCATCCTCAACCAGGCTCCAAACGGTCGGAGTGGGCGGGGCTTCCTCTCCGGGCGGTCCTCCCTCTCGCAGCGCACCAGAACAGGGACAGAGAAACCGGGTTTTAGTGACAGCCTCAACCAACCACAGGGTAAAATGACAATGGAAAAGTCACTTACCCCTTGTGTGGCTGGGAGGCTGTCCCCAGTTTTCCTCCGTCCCAGTCTGGGTTCTCACGAACGTTTGCAAGCGAGAGGGAGTGACGTCACCAGACGTTTCCCAACTGCGCTGTCTAGGCTCCGCCTGCCCGCATTCTCCACCAGTGGGTCACGGGAGGAGCACAAGTCCGGCGGCCGCACGCGCTCCCCTCCTTGGTCCGGGGCGCGAGGGGCGGCGGCTTCATCTAGCGGCCACATCTCTCTCGTCGGCCGCGGCGCTGGTAGGGGATGGACGGCCCGGCATCCTGGCCCGTCGGCCGTGTATACGGGTGCGGTTCCCTTCCGGATCGCGGGTCCGGCAGCTCACGTCTTGGTGGCGCGGGAGTCCCTCAACGCACCCTTCCTGGACCCACGAGGACACCAGTGTGCATGCACGGGGAAGAGACCGGTCTCCTGAGGAGAGGCGCGTTGGGCTTTTAAACAGCGGCGGTAATGAGGCTCCACTTCCTTCAGGTGTGCCCCATCACACGCCGCCAGCCCTGACTCGTCCAGCGCCCCTCCTCTCACACACCCACTCCAGTCGGGAGCCTGGTGAAGGGCGGCGATTTAGGACGGGGTGCCGGTGATAATCAGGGAGGAGGCAGCTGACTCGTCACAATATATATATATATATATATATATAAAACATCCTATCCTTTATATAATATAGATAATCTAAAAGCAATTTAACTTAGGTTGAAAAACATTCTGTTCTTTTAAAAAAGGTTATAAATTAAACTGTATAAAAAAATATACTGAAACCGACTGTTTCAGATAAAACAAGATCCATTCTACATTTTTAAGGGAGCAGAATGAGCTGTTTTCACACACCTTTGATCCTGACCCTCTGTGTCCCCACTGTCTGCGTCTGCACGCTACACTTCACTCTCGTCCGAGTTTACTACAAAATCATAATATCTTCAAAGACGTTTTTTAATTAAAACTAACGTATCTCACACGGGAGTACCATGTTTTTGACAGTTTTCTGACGGTTCACCTGCGAATTACGGTTGGTGTGTGGCTAGCATCTCTTGTACCCCTCTCTCTCCCTCCCATGCGTGTGTACTATACATTCGTCTCCAAGTCTTATTTTCTTCTTTTAATGAATATAAACACATTATACATTCACAAACAATATAAAACAAAACATTTACATTAGTTTTAGTCATCACTAAAAATATACATTTGGCCAGGATCGGGGAAAAAATATATAATTGAACAGAATGAAGAATATGGTGTAATTTTTTTTTACAGTCTATGTTACGGTGTCTTTAAATTAGATTATATTTCATTCCTGTAATAAAACATACATCAGTATTTTATCCGCTGTCAGTGACTATATTCATAAACTATGATATGCTGTTTTTATTTTATCTGGCGATAGAGATATTTTAACACTATATTCATAAAGTATGTGTTACTTGACTTAATATCGACGTGTCTAATGTCCCAATCACAGCCAGACTGTTTTGTATGAAATTTTTTTTTTTTTTTTTTTGAAAATATGACGCCATTCTGTTGAAAATACGTCCTGTTAACGCGTGCTTAGCTTTCCCTGCTTCAATGCTATGTATAGGATTTCAGAAAAAACAATTCTGCTCCGTTAAATTGACATTTTGCCACTGCGTTATCCGTTTGTTATCTATGAACACGACATCGCGGGGGTGTAAGCGCTCCCGGTTAGGAATGCACAGTTCTAATGGTCTTAGTGAAACGGCTTCATCCGGTGAAATTACTTCGCAGGGCATATTAATGATTATTGTATCAGGCCTAAACCTACCAACGCAGTAAACTGTAGTATAACTGATCTTTTTTTTTTTCAAAAGCTGTATAGTTATTTATTTTAACCGTACACCTACAGTACCACCACAATAAAGTGCTTTATGCACGTACATTTTTAATTAAATGTAGTTTTAAGAGATCTGAATTATGACTGCCCTTTAATTTAATCATAAACCGCATGTACCTTGTTATATCACTATAATATCCATGCCGCTATACAAATTTGTATTCTGATAAACTATATAAACAAGCGGACATACATACGCATGGACATATCAAGTTAAAAAGAGACTTATCTCTATTTTAAACAATAAATAAAATATAAAATTATATATGACGGCATGTTACTAAACCAGAACATACATTTTAAACAAGTATTCATCGTGTTTATAAAAACACATCGCAGTAACAGACATGTTACTAAACCAAAGCAAATAATTTATCATACATTTTTAATCATGTACTCAACATATACTTATACAACATATACAAACTCGTTTAAACATATTTTAAACAAAAAACTGATCATAAACGAAAATTACAGACATGTACAATCATGCTGATCACATATTTATGGATATTCAGACTTTTAGCCATTAATACGTTTTAGGGTAATGAAAAACACCAACGTCTGGGGATGCCAAAATATCCCCAGTCCCCCAAAACCCACTCAGACTCCAGGGGTTAAAGAATATGGAAATAAATAATTATATAATGACATCATCATCCTAAACCAATTCAACTTATTTTATAGCATAGTATATAAAATAAACATTTCTGATGATACATATAAAAAATTATCCCTTACATTTTTTTGACCGGTGAGAGATGTCCAAACATGAATGGAATATCCCCAAAATAAAATAATACTACTTAAAAAATAAAATAAAATGTTTAAATCATAAACAGAATCTCACAGGTCCTCGTAGTGAAAAGTATGTGAGACCTGAAGGGGTGCTTCACACACACACCCCACACGGCAAGGGTAGAGTTCCAGACCGCATGATCTAAGTCAATGGTGTACATTATTTCAAAGCTAACATTAATGTAATGTTTTTTAATAATCAGTTCCCCCACTACATCTGATGTAATTCATTACATCTGTTTAAATGTTTCTTAATTCAACAAAATTATGATATATATATATTACCTAAAATATTTTTATATTTTGATATAATATTATATAATAATTATTTATATCATATAATATATATGATTAAACTATATTAGATGCGTTATGCATTAATCACTTTAGATTCTTTAAAGTTCTTATTTTTAGCACGATCTTCAAAGTTTTAATACCATCTCTCTCTCTCCCTCTCTCTCTCGCTCTCTCTCTCTCTCTCTCTCTCTCTCCCACACACACACACACACACCGACAATGAAACATGATGCCAAAGTCTTTCTGTATGTTTTAAAAATAAAAACTAAAAATATTGATTTTGCTTTAAATGTATGCTACATTTGTTTGTCACAGCATAGACTGTGAAGTTTAGATGAAGTTGATTTATCTTTAAGAAGAAAGACCTTCGATTGTATTCAGTCATTAAAGATGGTTCAGGAGAGATGACTTTTGCGGACCCACACATCCTAGAGATGTAATTTGAGAACTGTGCTTTGCAACGGTCGTAAATACCTCCATTTAAAAGCAAAAATAAAATCTATAATATGACCACCTGTACATCTAACGGCTGTAGTTCTATTTTATATTAAAAGTATCCTTACTATCCATATTATATTATGTATTTAAAACAATATATTTAACCGGCAGTATCCCCCTAACGTTTGTTTTCCATCAGTTGTTTGGCCTTCAGCCTTTTTACGTTGTGCTTTTCATTTACTGTAAGATCGCTTTACACTAGTGTAATGAAAGTTAACTTTTCTTAAAGTTTATAGCTGTATTTTACTGTATCCCAATCCTTCTATCCTGTAGATTGTATGTGTAGTGTAAAATAACAAATATACATTTTGCTTAAAGTCACTAAAATAATTACACCTACAATTTGAAACGTGTTTAAACACATTGTGTGTCACTAAAGCAAGGCATGCCGTCTATCGTCTTATTTTTTTTAATAACCCGATGACCGGCATCATTTCTTCATATAATTTATGCACCAGAGTGCTTTTCTCACATGAGTAGAAAACCCTTTCTCTTTGGATGTGTTTGTCAGAAACATAATTTCTACATCAGAATTTTTTTTTAATGTACGACTGAACTTTTTTCATTCGACAGAAATACTATTTTCAAATTATTTACCCGGCCTATAACACTGTGTGTAAATGTTCTTACCTAGAACAGAAAACATACGCTTTGTCTATTTTGTAGGCATCGTGTAATGTTAAATGGTTTACTAAAAAACTGTGATCACCGGCAGCTGTGATTTTCAAAATGAAAGAAAGAAATGTACGAGCTAAGGATGTTTCAACTATTATCATCATTTCCTTTTGACCCGCATAAACCTGTAATTAATTTTCTATGCGAGTGACACAATATACAGTTCTCATACTATTGGTGTAAATAGCCGTGCTAAAACATTTATGACTATTTTGCAGGCCAGCAGATCATGTCAAGGGTGTTTCACATCTAAGAATCACAATGTTTTATAAATTACATTTTTCTTACACCTCGAGATTTAGCCGTATCAAGATTTTGGACGGCCGTTCGCAATTTGTTTGTCGGACCGTAAGTTTTTAGGCAATCTTTGTGCGGCGTCATCGTAAAAGGAATAAATGAAAATTAAGAAATTAAGTTACAGTTTTTCTCTTTGAGATTTCTTTTAGCGCAACTTTGTGTCTGTACAAAAAGTGTGATCGCATGAAGCATCGACGCAAAAATGAAGTCTAGCTGTTTTACACTTAAAACTATTACAACCTAAACAAATCAAACGGTACACTCGTTTAAGTTTGAGCGTGTTAAAGTTTCCACACTCTTGTTGAGATACATTTTATCCATAACCTTTCTTGTATTCAAGCGACCAAATCACTAAGAAAGAGAGTATAGCAAGAACGTTTACAATGCATATAGAATTCAGAATACAATTGTTAAAGTATTTTTATTTTTTTTTGTTTAATGTTGATTTGTAAATTCAATTTTTATTACTCCGTTAGATTTAGTCATTGTGTTCGGATAGCAGATGACACAATTCACATTTTGTTTTAAGACTCCTGTAAGTTCATGCTAACTCTCAAGAGAGCGGGGTGAGCGCATTCTATTCATTAAAAAAAAAAAAAAAATTAAACATTTGCCCAACCTTTTGTATTATTTTGACAAAACACAACACTACGACATTAAAGAATGTTATCAGTTCCTACGGCCATCTTCTTTGATTCATATAAAGCAACATCTCTGGTGTACGTGTGTATGTGCTAAACATCTTTGCTTCTCCACTTCTCCAGATTTGTTAGATGGGCTACCGTTGTAATACAAACACATTTGAGAACTACGACGTTCTCGCTTTTGTAACGGTTATAGAAAAATGCCGTACACACTTTTGCATTTCATAATTCAGTGATTTTTAGCTGTAATGAGCACGTAAGACAAAAATTGTCAACGTGTGACTTGTAAACATGTATAACTTTATTTATTTATTTTTACCAGAGATAGTCGACCGATCTGTTTACACGTTGTTTGGCAGTTTTCTGTTGAAGAGTTTTCTCTGACTGTGCTCAAACATACAGTGCCTGTTCATTGGAATTTTACGACATAAAAATATTGCCCCTACATCTAGAGCTCTTGTTCATATAGCCGATGACGACGTTCACATTTTACTCGTCGTACTTGTTTCAACATTTCCGCTTGACATTAAAGAGTAGGCCTATGCGTACTCACCTTCGGTCGTAAGCATTATCATTTACCGTGTGCTGAGATTTTTCTGCTTTGTCCACTTTTGACGGATTTGCTAGACGGACTATGTCATCTCATTGTAACGTGATTACGTTTAAGATCCATAAGATTGCACTACATTCACCTGAAAAGATTATAGATATAGTCTTTTATACAGGAAATGTGTATCAGAATAACAATTACCTAATAATGAAATCCTCTCTTCTAAACTATTGTGAAAACTTTTAATGCAACTCTGTAAATAGCTTTTTTTTTCTACTACTGTATACATTATTGTTTGGTTGTCTCTGTACAGCATTTCAATAAATAAACCGCTGTTGATAAGTTGTTCATTTAAGTGAGAGGCGGGATGATTTTGACTGTTTAAGTCATTCATTGTGCTTAAGGTCTGATTCGGAAACCGCCCCACGACTGGAACTGTGCATTGTCGCGTCTAAATGACCGTTCTTCCTTAAGAAAACACGAGGCGAGCAGTTTATGACATCTATTAATTCACTTCATTTTTTCACCACCGCAAATGTTTTGTTTAGCATACATATTAGTTTTAGTCAGTTACATAGGTGTCACGCATGAAGTGTATAGTTATTTTAAATAATTATGATAGAGTTACAGGTTTAGGTTAGTGGGGTGCCTGTAAGTGGTGAAAACTTCAAGCATCGTAGACGACGGTGTTACTCAAACAGCCCATAGCGTTATCTTTTAACAAACTATTGTATTGTGCGTTACTAAGACAAAATCTGTAACAGCGTTCATTAATATGTTGAAATGAAAATAAACATACAAAACTTTATAATGAATGTGAGTTCAATATAGCCTAACACCGCATAGACACATGTTTGTTCTAACGCTTTCGCCCTAAAATTGCGAGATTTCTTGACTTTGCCGTGTTTAACGTATGCTAGATCTCATCACGCAGCAGCGAACTGTAAACCACACACTTTCTCATCGCATTACGCTAAGAAACTGCACATGGTTAAAGCTATTACACCGTCTAAAGTTGTTAATGTACAAGCACAGTAAACTATTTCTACAAACATGATTCGGATTGTTTTCTAGTTTTGCCGACAACCTCTTTGTTCATTTCTTAAAATATTTTATCTTTTACGTTATCATTATACTATCCTAGTTTATATCAGATACAAGTTTGTTTCTTCATATTTCTCGCAAGTCAAACCCTAACCAGGGCCCCTTCACCCTCCGTCACTTTTGAGCGCAACGCCTCCAACCCATTTTTTTTTTTTTGGTCGAATGTACAGAGGATCCACCGCTACTTCCTCGTGACTATGGCTAGTCTTTATCCCCTGTGAGCAGCTGACCTCATAAACTCTGCAGTTATCGCAGGTTTTCTTATGATCTACGAACAAGGGTTTTACAGCACGGTCGACGGAGCTACTGCAACATCTTGTCGATCAAAACATTATCTACATGGATTGACAGAATCGGCTTCAACGATCAAATTTGTCTGAAACTGACGCGCTCTCTAATTTTACAAATAATAAGACTTTGACGGATCTGAACCATAAACCAGAAATTGAAAACTGCGCAAGGCCTGGATCGTCGTGGATTTTAAAAACACTGAATCGTCGTGGATTTTAAAACAGTAACAAATCTCAAGAAAGAAATGGATGTTGCGAGAAGTCTGAAAAATAATCCATGGCCCGATTTGACGAGCTTGTATACGACCAGCAAGGAGCCAATTTTGAGTAACGACCAGAAAAATTCTGTATGTGACGACCGAATGTAACAACGAGATGTACATTAACGAGACTCTCTGTCTGTGTACGTGCATAACGGATTTGTGTGTGATATTAGTCGCTAAACATTATGGTTTCGCGATACATGAAATTATTGAAACCGTCGTCAATTTCATAATACAACAAAACTTGATGGCCTGCCGAGATTTTCTTTTCTGGCTAGATAACTTGTGATGTCATGTCATCTCTATTGTTTGTAATAACAATTTGATCACTTTCTTCATTGTATGCATGTAAATTCACTGTTTTGTTGAAATAAAATGTTGAATCCCTTTCACTGGATATTCTTTCTCAGAGTTCATTTTATGGATTTTAATGATATAGCATACGTCTTTATCCAAAGTGACCTACAATGACTTCTAAAAGTCGCGGAGACACTAACGGGGTAGAATGGACGGGAGTAGATGTAAGAGATGTCCTGTATCGGCGCTAGATGTCCTGGCGCCGATACAGGATGGCTGCCTCCGTGACGTGCTCTGCATATGTTTTTGTTAGTTTGTCCTGTCTTTAGTTATATTCCTGCCATCAGTTTCACCAGGGATGAACTGCTGAACATTCGGCACCACAAGATGTTTTTCCGGATTTCAATTATTCAGACGTTTTAGTGAACGTTGTTATCAGAGGAGCAGTGGCGCTGATCAAACGCTTAAGGACGCGCAGACGGGGAAAGCGAGCGGGAGAGCTCGTCAGACTCAGGAAGCGCGGATTTCGAATGCCGTTGCCTAGCATCCATCTGGCAAATCTCCGCTCTCTACCCAACAGAACGGACGAACTCCTTCTGCTTTCTCAGACAAATAAGGATTTCACACACTCTGCTGCTCTGTGTTTCAAGGAAACCTGGCTGAATGACACCAGCGCGCTCCATCTGCCGGACTTTCAGCTGTTTAGAGCGGATCGCGATGCAGAATCAACAGGGAAATCGCGTGGCGGCGGGACATGCTTTTACATCAATGAACGGTGGTGTACAGATGTAACTGTGTTAAAGAAGACGTGCTGCTCAAATCTCGAAACACTCTTCATTAACTGCAAGCCGTTCTATTCGCCACGGGAGTTTCACTCGTTCATTCTGGTCAGTGTTTACATTCCTCCGCAAGCGCATGTGAGCTCAGCTTTACAGAAACTCGCTGATCAGATCACAGACACAGAACAACAACACCCGGACTCTGTTTTAATAATTCTCGGGGACTTTAATAAAGCCAATCTCTCCCGTGACCTGCCAAAATACAGACAGCATGTTACATGTCCCACAAGAGACAGTAATATATTGGATCACTGTTACACCACAATAAAGGATGCATATCACTCTGTTCCACGAGCAGCTTTGGGACGTTCTGATCACCTTCTGGTTCATCTTATACCGTCCTACAGGCAGAAACTAAAATCAGCTAAACCTGTATCAAGGACTGTAAAAAGATGGACTAATGAAGCAGAGCAGGATTTACAATCTTGTTTTGACCTCACTGATTGGAGTGTTTTTTAAGCTGCTGCCACCGATCTGGATGAACTCATAGAGACCGTAACATCATATATCAGTTTCTGTGAGGATATGTGTATTCCTACAAAGACTCAACTAATTTACAACAATGACAAACCGTGGTTCACTGCAAAACTCAGCTCCGTCAGGAAGAAGATGCTTACGTGAAGGGGGACAATGTCTTGTATAAACAGGCTAAATACTCACTGGAAAAAGAGATCAAAGTGGCAAAGAGGAATTATTCTGAAAAAATAAGGACTCAGTTCACTTCCAACGACTCTGCATCAGTGTGTAAAAATGTCTGAAAGAGATTACCAACTACAAGACACCACCCCCCAGCACTGTGGAGAATCAACGACTGGCAGACGATCTGAACGAGTTTTACTGCAGGTTTGAAAGAACACCCATCACCTGCCCTGAATGCCTCCCCACACAACCATTCACACCATTAACAGCTCCTGCAACCCATCCTGAACACCTCTCCAATCAAGCACTCTCACCATTCACACCTCCTGCATCCCCCCTCTCAATTCAGATCAGCGAGGATGCGGTGCGCCAGGTCTTCCAGAAGCAGAAAAGGAAAAAACCCCAGGTCAAGATTGTGTTACACCAGCCTGTCTGAAATCCTGTGCTGACCAGCTGGCCCCCATCTTCACACAGATCTTCAACAGATCGCTGGAGCTGTGCAAAGTCCCTTCATGCTTCAAATGCTCCACCATCATCCCCATCCCTAAGAAACCCAAAATTACAGAACTAAATGACTACAGGCCTGTGGCTCTAACGTCTGTAGTCATGAAGTCCTTTGAAAAACTGGTGCTGGCCCACCTGAAGGAAATCACTGGGCCCTTGCTGGATCCTCTTCAATTTGCCTACAGAGCAAACAGGTCTGTGGACGATGCAGTAAACATTGGACTGCATTATGTTCTGCAACACCTAGACAGACCGGGGACTTATGTGAGGATCCTGTCTGTGGACTTCAGCTCGGCCTTCAACACGATCATCCCAAACCTCCTCCTGCCCAAACTAAATCAGCTTTCCGTGCCCACCTCCATCTGTCAGTGGATCAACAGCTAGTGAGGTTGGGAAAATACACATCCAGCACCGGAGCTCCCCAGGGCTGCGTTCTCTCCCCACTGCTCTTCTCCCTGTACACTAATGATTGCACATCTAAGGACCCCTCTGTCAAGCTCCTGAAGTTTGCAGACGACACCACACTCATCGGCCTTGTTCAGGACGGTGACGAGTCTGCTTAAAGACAGGAGGTAAAAGAGCTGGCTGTCTGGTGCACTCTCAACAACTTAACACACTCAAAACAGTGGATATGATCATGGACTTCAGGAGAAACCCCCCTGCACTCCCCCTACCCATCATCATGAACAGCCCTGTGACTGCAGTGGAGTCATTCAGGTTCCTGGGCACCACTATCTCTCAGGACCTGAAGTGGGACATTCACATTGACTCCATCGTGAAAAAGGCCCAGCAGAGGTTGTACTTCCTTCGCCAGCTGAGGAAGTTTAACCTGCCACAGGAGCTGCTGAAACAGTTCTACTCCACCATCATTGAATCCATAATCTGCACTTCATTAACTGTCTGGTTCAGCTCAGCTTCTAAATCTGACCTCAGAAGACTACAGAGGGTAGTCCGGATTGCGGAGCGAATCATTGGTACAACCCTCCCTTCTATTCAAGAACTGTACGTATCCAGAGTTAGAAAAAGGGCTGTCAAAATCACTCTGGACCCCTCACATCCAGCACACTCCCTCTTTTAACTGTTGCCATCTGATCGACACTACAGAGCACTGAGCACTAGAATGACCAGACACAGGACCAGTTTCTTCCCTCAGGCAATCCATCTCATGAACAGCTGATAATAACTGCGAACACACTACACTTTATATTTATATACACATACACTTATTTATCTAACACACATACTTAGTATACACTTAAATTTTGCACATAATATACATGTACATAGATTACTGCATTTTGTAATATACCTGCCTACAATTGTCAATTTGTATATTGTCATTCACTATCTACTTATTTGTATTTTTTATTCTTTTATTTTGTGTTTTAAGTTCTGTCGCTGTCATTCTGTTGTACTGCGGAGCTTCTGTCACGAAAAAAAAATTCCTGGTATGTGTAAACATACCTGGCAATAAAGCTCATTCTGATTCTGATTCTGAGAAATATGAAGAAACAAACTTGTATCTGATATAAACTAGGATAGTATAATGATATAACATAAAAGATAAAATATTTTCTGAAATGAACAAAGAGGTTGACGGCAAAACTAGAAAACAATCCGCAAGGCCTAGGAATTACACTTAGTTAGTGAAAATAAGATAAGAATGCGAAAGTCCGTTTAAACAAATTTAAACAGAAAGAATGAGCAAAGTCCTGGAAGCATACGATTGTACTTGTTTAGATTAGATTCAACTTTATTGTCATTATGCAAAGTACAAGTACAGAGCTAATGAAATGCGGTTAGCATCTAACCAGAAGTGTAAGAATATAGTGTTTTATATGCATAAAAGTGCAGAATAAGAAAAGCTATGATATACAGAAAGTACAGTGTAGTTGCTATATACGTACAATATTGATCAGAGTATATACAGAATATAAATATGAATGCAATGTAGGGATCGTATGTACATTATGAATGGAGCAATGAAGGATTATATATACATTATGAACAGCAGGAACGTGAGAAAGGTGGTAATAAATAGTTGAATGAGTGTGCAAAAGTATTGTTGAACGATGTATTATATGCAAAAACAGTAGTGCGATGATATTCTTTTGTAGAAATAGTTTACTGTGCTTGTACATTAACAACTTTAGACAGTGTAATAGCTTTAACCATGTGCAGTTTCTTAGCGTAATGCGATGAGAAAGTGTGTGGTTTACAGTTCGCTGCGGCGTGATGAGATCTAGCATCCGTTAAACATGGCAAAGTCAAGAAATCTCGCAATTTTAAGGCGAAAGCGTTAGAACAAACATTTGTCTATGCGGTGTTACGCTATATTGAACTCACGGTCATTATAAAGTTTTGTATGTTTAGTTTCATTTCATTAATGAACGCTGTTATAGATTTTGTCTTAGTAACGCGCAATACAATAGTTTGTTAAAAGATAATGCTATGGGCTGTTTGAGTAACACCGTCGTCTACAATGCTTGAAGTTTTCACCGCTTACAGGCACCCCACTAACCTAAACCTGTAACTCTATCATAATTATTTAAAATAAATATACACTTCATGCCTGACACCTATGTAACTGACTAAAACTAATATGTATGCTAAACAAAACATTTGCGGTGGTGAAAAAATGAAGTGAATTAATAGATGTCAGAAACTGCTCCCCTCGCGGTTTTCTTAAAGAAGAGCGGGTTATTTAGACACGACAATGCGCAGTTCCAGTCGTAGTGCGGTTTCCGAATCAGACCTTAAGCACAATGAATGACTAAAACAGTCAAAATCATCCCACCTCTCACTTATATGAACAACTTATCAACAGCGGTTTATTTATTGAAATGCTGTACAGAGACAACCAAACAATAATGTATACAGTAGTAGAAAAAAAAGCTATTTACAGAGTTGCATTAAAAGTTTTCACAATAGTTTAGAAGAGAGGATTTCATTATTAGGTAATTGTTATTCTGATACACATTTCCTGTATAAAAGACTATATCTATAATCTTTTCAGGTGAATGTAGTGCAATCTTATGGATCTTAAACGTAATCACGTTACAACGAGATGACATAGTCCGTCTAGCAAATCCGTCAAAAGTGGACAAAGCAGAAAAATCTCAGCACACGGTAGATGATAACGCTTACGACCGAAGGTGAGTATGCATAGGCCTACTCTTTAATGTCAAGCGGAAATGTACGACTAGTAAAATGTGAACATCGTCATCGGCTATATGAACAAGAGCTCTAGATGTAGGGGCAATATTTTTATGTCGTAAAATTCCTATGAACAGGCACTGTATGTTTGACCACAGTCAGAGAAAACTCTTCAACAGAAAACTGCAAAACAACATGTAAACAGATCGGTCGACTATCTCTGGTAAAAATAAATAAATAAAGTTATACATGTTTACAAGTCACACGTTGACAATTTTTGTCTTATGTGCTCATTACAGCTAAAAATCACTGAATTATGAAATGCAAAAGTGTGTACGGCATTTGTATTTGTATTAAACGTATTACCGTTTGTATTACAATGGTAGCCCATCTAACAAATCTGGAGAAGTGGAGAAGCAAAGATGTTTAGCACATACACACGTACACCAGAGATGTTGCTTTATTTGAATCAAAGAAACAAACAAATTGCGAACGGCCGTCCAAAATCTTGATACGGCTAAATCTCAAGGTGTAAGAAAAATGTCATTTACAAAACATTATGATTCTTGGATGTGAAACACCCTTGACATGATCTGCTGGCCTGCAAAATAGTCATAAATGTTTTAGCATGGCTATTTACACCAATAGTATGAGAACTGTATATTGTGTCACTCGCATAGAAAATTAATTACCGGTTTATCCGGGTCAAAAGGAAATGATGATAATAGTTGAAACATCCTTAGCTCGTACATTTCTTTCTTTCATTTTGAAAATCACAGCTGCCGGTGATTACAGTTTTTTAGTAAACCATTTAACATTACACAATGCCTACAAAATAGACAAAGCGTATGTTTTCTGTTCTACAGTATTGTTCAAAATAATAGCAGTACAATGTGAATAACCAGAATAATCAAGGTTTTTCGTATATTTTTTTATTGCTACGTGGCAAACAAGTTACCAGTAGGTTCAGTAGATTCTCAGAAAACAAATGAGACCCAGCATTCATGATATGCACGCTCTTAAGGCTGTGAAATTGGGCAATTAGTTGAATTAGTTGAAAGGGGTGTGTTCAAAAAAATAGCAGTGTGGCATTCAATCACTGAGGTCATCAATTTTGTGAAGAAACAGGTGTGAATCAGGTGGCCCCTATTTAAGGATGAAGCCAACACTTGTTGAACATGCATTTGAAAGCTGAGGAAAATGGGTCGTTCAAGACATTGTTCAGAAGAACAGCGTACTTTGAGTAAAAAGTTGATTAGAGAGGGGAAAACCTATAAAGAGGTGCAAAAAATGATAGGCTGTTCAGCTAAAATGATCTCCAATGCCTTAAAATGGAGAGCAAAACCAGAGAGACGTGGAAGAAAACGGAAGACAACCATCAAAATGGATAGAAGAATAACCAGAATGGCAAAGGCTCAGCCAATGATCACCTCCAGGATGATCAAAGACAGTCTGGAGTTACCTGTAAGTACTGTGACAGTTAGAAGACGTCTGTGTGAAGCTAATCTATTTTCAAGAATCCCCCGCAAAGTCCCTCTGTTAAAAAAAAGGCATGTGCAGAAGAGGTTACAATTTGCCAAAGAACACATCAACTGGCCTAAAGAGAAATGGAGGAACATTTTGTGGACTGATGAGAGTAAAATTGTTCTTTTTGGGTCCAAGGGCCACAGGCAGTTTGTGAGACGACCCCCAAACTCTGAATTCAAGCCACAGTACACAGTGAAGACAGTGAAGCATGGAGGTGCAAGCATCATGATATGGGCATGTTTCTCCTACTATGGTGTTGGGCCTATTTATCGCATACCAGGGATCATGGATCAGTTTGCATATGTTAAAATACTTGAAGAGGTCATGTTGCCCTATGCTGAAGAGGACATGCCCTTGAAATGGTTGTTTCAACAAGACAATGACCCAAAACACACTAGTAAACGGGCAAAGTCTTGGTTCCAAACCAACAAAATTAATGTTATGGAGTGGCCAGCCCAATCTCCAGACCTTAATCCAATTGAGAACTTGTGGGGTGATATCAAAAATGCTGTTTCTGAAGCAAAACCAAGAAATGTGAATGAATTGTGGAATGTTGTTAAAGAATCATGGAGTGGAATAACAGCTGAGAGGTGCCACAAGTTGGTTGACTCCATGCCACACAGATGTCAAGCAGTTTTAAAAAACTGTGGTCATACAACTAAATATTAGTTTAGTGATTCACAGGATTGCTAAATCCCAGAAAAAAAAAATGTTTGTACAAAATAGTTTTGAGTTTGTACAGTCAAAGGTAGACACTGCTATTTTTTTGAACACACCCCTTTCAACTAATTGCCCAATTGCACAGCCTTAAGAGCGTGCATATCATGAATGCTGGGTCTTGTTTGTTTTCTGACAATCTACTGCACCTACTGGTAACTTGTTTGCCACGTAGCAATAAAAAATATACTAAAAACCTTGATTATTCTGGTTAGTCACATTGTACTGCTATTATTTTGAACAATACTGTAGGTAAGAACATTTACACACAGTGTTATAGGCCGGGTAAATAATTTGAAAATAGTATTTCTGTCGAATGATATGTAGGGAATTTGAATAATTAATCAGGAATATGATTAATATGTATCTCATATGACAGTTACACTAATATTTTATTGATTATGAAAAATAGCTCAATTGCATTCATCAATAAATCATTACAGGGCACTGTAACTTACTCATTAATATGTCAATATTCCATTCTTCATATCAATTATTGTGATACCTCTTACTGTAAATTACTGCAAATCAAACAGTGGTTTGTGCAGCAAACGGCCGTAAGATTGACCTCTCAATTTTCAATAAAGTTGTCATTTCTTATAATTCAAGGAAAAATAGTCTCTGTCCACGAAAACATTATCCTATCATTATGATAAATTTAGTTTCTAAATTTAAAGCTTGTAGCTAGATCAGACATCTCAGTGACTCGTAATGTGAGTGGGTGGTGGAGACAAGAATCATGAATATATGGGTTTTTAATAATTGACTAATAATACATCGAAACTACAAATCACACAGAGTAAATATGCGTACGACAATACAGACAGTAAACTTTATACAAGACATAACGGAATCCAAATAAAGGAGAGAGAGAGAGAGAAAGAAAGAGAGAGAGAGAGAGAGAAAATGAATGAGATCACAGAATGAGCTCAGGTATGGAAATCACAGTCAGTAACCCTTCTCAGCCAACAACGACTCAAATCATAGACACACTTTAAGCAGCATTTAAATCTCCATAGAAAAATGATACTTGCAAAGTGTCCAATGTGCGTGAGCTGGAGACCGGCGCGCGCTGGAGCAGCACTGGATCTTGGCGTGAGCGTGGACCAGCATGAGCGGGGCCTTTGTTCTGTCTTCGCGCGGTATTTAAAAGGTTCAACAAACAATGTTCCAGAATTTGTCTTCCTTGTGTGGAGAGGCGAATAGTTGAATAAACTTAGTAAAGAAAAGAAAAGAAAACAATGAAAACGAAAGCTTCTGAAGGAGCCATGAAAATGGCTTCCCCCTCTCAGTCCCTGTGCTGAGGTGGGCGGCCATATGAGCGTGGCCCAAGGCCGCATGGGCACGAGCGGGAGCGACATTGGTCGCACAAGAGAGCAGCGTGTCAGAGAACAAAGAGAGGAAGAAGAGAGAGGCGGACCTTGTTCGGTAGATTCTTATGGCTTGGGATGGTTCACGCCTCTTTTCGCGTGAACAACCAATGAACGTCCGCGATCTGAAGCGGAGGGAAATGTTCCTTTGTCTCTCTGGAGACACCCATCCTAATGATTTACAAAAACACCAAACAGTACATATATATAACTGATAGAAACACAAAGTTAGATTCAAATGCAGAATTACACACATTTAAAGATTAACACACACTAATAAATTGCAGATAGTCCCAATTTATATGGGAAACATCTCAAAGCACCAACAAAAACAATACTATACACTTTTAGACTACGTCTGAGGTAATAGTTTAGGATACATTGAGAAAAAGGTACCAGTGACTTGGCTTCTCTCCTGTCCTGTTGCCCAGTGGGGTCATAAAATTTTATGAGCTGCAAAGGAGTGGGGGTTACATAAACATGACTATTTGAGAAAGATTTAGAATGAGGACAAACATTTCCACTTATAAGTCAGCACTTTAACCATTTACCCAGGATTAACCATTTTTATGCAATACACAAACATACAAAATATATATTAATACCAAACTGACGAAGGTAAGGAACTTCTAAGAAAAGTTTATTTTTGTGTGTGTGTAATGTTGGGGGTTTAGTTTCTCCTTTGAGGCTCGCCCACGTGACTCTGGAATTTCTTGTCTTAAATAACTGTCACTCAAGGCAGGATGTGGCCGACTTCAGGGCGGCCAAAATCGTGAATTATGTAAACAACGAAGGTCCTTGTTTACTCACGTTCTGGTCTTTGAGTTCAGAATGTGTTAAGAGTCAGGATTCATTAATATCTAATAATATATAAATAATATCTAATAATATATAACTCATTAGTGTTACATAAGCAAAATGTATATTTGTTATTTTACACTACACATACAATCTACAGGAGAGAAGGATGGGGATACAGTAAAATACAACTATAAACTTTAAGAAAAGTTAACTTTCATTACACTAGTGTAAAGTGATCTGACAGAAAATGAAAAGCACAACGTAAAAAGGCTGAAGCCCAAACAACTGATGGAAAACAAACGTTGAGGGGATACTGCCGGTTAAATATATTGTTTTAAATAAAGAATATAATATGGATAGTAAGGATACTTTTAATATAAAATAGAACTAGCCGTTAGATATACAGGCGGTCATTTTATATATTTTATTTTTGCTTTTAAATGGAGGTATTTTGGAAAGGCTAAACAGAGGCCCTGCAAATGTCTTTCCTGCTCTGTGTCTGAGAGTACCGTAGATATGTGAAAGGTTTACGACCGTGGCAAAGCACAGTTCTCAAATTACATCTCTAGGATGCGTGGGTCCGCAAAAGTCATCTCTCCTGAACCATCTTTAATGACTGAATACAATCGAGGGTCTTTCTTCTTAAAGATAAATCAACTTCATCTAAACTTCACAGTCTATGCTGTGACAAACAAATGTAGCATACATTTATTTTAAAAACATACAGAAAGACTTTGGCATCATGTTTCATTGTCTGTGTGTGTGTGTGTGGGAGAGAGAGAGAGAGGGAGAGAGAGAGAGAGAGAGAGATGGTATTAAAACTTTGAAGATCGTGCTAAAAATAAGAACTTTAAAGAAGTGATTAATGCATAACGCATCTAATATAATATAATCATATATATGATATGATATAAATAATTATTTATTATATAATATAGAAAAATAGAAAAATATTTTAGGTAATATATATATCATCATTGTGTTGAATTAAGAAACATTTAAACAGATGTAATGAATTACATCAGATGTAGTGGGGGAACTGATTATTAAAAAACATTACATTAATGTTAGCTTTGAAATAATGTACACCATTGACTTAGATCATGCGGTCTGGAACTCTACCCTTGCCGTGTGGGGTGTGTGTGTGAAGCACCCCTTCAGGTCTCACATACATTTCACTACGAGGACCTGTGAGATTCTGTTTATCATTTAAACATTTTATTTTATTTTTTAAATCATATTATTTATTTTGGGGATATTTCATTCATGTTTGGACATCTCTCACCGATCTAAAAAATGTAAGGGATAATTTTTTGTGTATCATCAGAAATGTTTATTTAATATACTATACTATCTTTTTTTTTAAGTTATACTTTTTTTTGGTTTAATGAATTGGTTTAGGATGATGATGTCATTATATAATTATTTATTTCCATATTCTTTAACCCCTGGAGTCTGAGTGGGTTTTGGGGGACTGGGGATATTTTGGCATCCCCAGACGTTGGTGTTTTTCATTATCCTAAAACGTATTAATGGCTAAAAGTCTGAATATCCATAAATCCGTAATTTTGAGAAGGCTTTGTTTATGATCAGTTTTTTGTTTAAAATATGTTTAAAACGTGTTTGTATATGTTGTATAAGTATATGTTGAATACATGATTAAAAATGTATGATAAATGATTAGCTTTGGTTTAGTAACATGTCTGTTACTGCGATGTGTTTTTATAAACACGATGAATACTTGTTTAAAATGTATGTTCTGGTTTAGTAACATGCCGCCATATATAATTTTATATTTTATTTATTGTTTAAAATAGAGATAAGTCTCTTTTTAACTTGATATGTCCATGCGTATGTCCGCTTGTTTATATGGTTTATCAGAATACAAATTTGTATAGCGGCATGGATATTATAGTGATATAACAAGGTACATGCGGTTTATGATTAAATTAAAGGGTAGTCATAATTCAGATCGCTTAAAACTACACTTAATTAAAAATGTACGTGCATAAAGCATTTTATTGTGGTGGTACTGTAGGTGTACGGTTAAAATAAATAATTATACAGCTTTTGAAAAAAAAGATCAGTTATACTACTGTTTACTGCGTTGGTAGGATTAGGGCTGATACAATAATCATTAATATGCCCTGCGAATGAATTCCTCCGGAGGAAGCTGTTTCACTAAGACCATTAGAACTGTGCATTCCTAACCGGGAGCGCTTACACCCCCGCAATGTCGTGTTCATAGATGACAAACGGATAACGCGGTGGCAAAACGTCGATTTAACGGAGCAGAATTGTTTTTTCTGAAATCCTATACATAGCATTGAAGCAGGGAAAGCTAAGCACGCGTTAACAGGACGTCGTCATATTTTCAAAATAAAAGTATTTTCAACAGAATGGTGTCATATTTTCAAAATAAAAATATTTTTTCATACAAAACAGTCTGGCGGTGATTGGGACATTAGACACGTCGATATTAAGTCAAATAACACATACTATATGTATATAGTGTTAAAATATCTCTATCGCCAGATAAAATAAAAACAGCATATCATAGTTTATGAATATAGTCACTGACAACGGATAAAATACTGATGTATGTTTTATTACAGTAATGAAATATAATATGGTTTAAAGACACCGTAACATAGACTGTAAAAAAATTAGACCATATTCTTCATTCTGTTCAATGATATTTATTTTTCCCCGATCCTGGCCAAATGTATATTTTTAGTGATGACTAAAACTAATGTAAATGTTTTGTTTTATATTGTTTGTGAATGTATAATGTGTTTATATTCATTAAAAGAAGAAAATAAGACTTGGAGACGAATGTATAGTACACACGCATGGGAGGGAGAGAGAGGGGTACAAGAGATGCTAGCCGCACACCAACCGTAATTCATAGGTGAACCGTCAGAAAACTGTCAAAAACATGGTACTCCCGTGTGAGATACGTTAGTTTTAATTAAAAACGTCTTATTATGATTTTGTAGTAAACTCGGACGAGAGTGAAGTGTAGCGTGCAGACGCAGACAGTGGGGACACAGAGGGTCAGGATCAAAGGTGTGTGAAAACAGATCATTCTGCTCTCTAAAAATGTAGAATGGATCTTGTTTTATCTGAAACAGTAGGTATCAGTATATATTTTTATACAGTTTAATTTATAACCTTTTTTAAAAGAACAGAATGTTTTTCAACCTTAGTTAAATTGCTTTTAGATTATGTATATTATATAAAGGATAGGATGTATATATATATATATATATATATATATATATATATATATATATATATATATATATATATATATATATATATATATATATGAATGTGAAATAACTGAATGTCCCATATATGAAATAACTAAAATGTTTTTTATAATGTAGAACACACCGATCCCATTTATATACTGCTGATGAATGTAATGGGAGGGGGGAGAAGCCATATAACC